>NC_089797.1:3837890-3840390 GCF_040412425.1 Macrobrachium rosenbergii
AGGGAGAATTGTGCGCGCATGCGCGTGTCGTACTGACCGAATTCTCACAGCTGGCGGCAACCTTTAAATATTTTTTTTTTTTAGTATTTGCAATTTTCTTCAATTGTCTGTTGTTCGCTCTTGGAACAATGAGCGCATGCGAGCGCATATTTGTCGTACACAATTACGCGCGCGCGCGTTTTTCTTGCGAAATATATATATATATATATATATATATATATATATATATATATATATATATATATATATATATATTTCTAAACAGTGTCATGGTTCTTTTACGTTAGACGTTAGTATATATTCATTATAATCAAACTTTTATACTTTTATATGCATATATAAATATATATATATATATATATAAATATGGATATATATATAAATATATATATATATATATATATATATATATATATATATATATATATATATATATATATATATAATATATACATATATATATATATATATATATATATATATATATATATATATATATATATATGTATGTATATACACATATCATGAATCTCTCAACTTATGGTTGTATTTTATTATTTCTCAAAACTAGACGGAAATGACGTCATGCGATTAAGACGAAAGCTACAGGATGAGAAGCGTGACGTAGTATAGGAAAATGATGATGATGATGATGATGATAGTAATGATAATGATAATGATGATGATTATACATAGCTGATGTATTTATCTGTCACTATTTAAAAGCTAAGGAGAATCTTGATAACTATGACAATAAGATTGATAAAGAAAGTTAAAATAATTAAAATAAAAATTTTTATTTTGAAAAATGATAGTGAAGATTTTGCAATATTAATAATAATATTGATAAAAATTGATAATATTGATAATATCTTAACAGAATATCCAGTCAAAATTTAATTATACCAACAAAGTTGGTAATGGTGGTAATATCAATAAATGTATCTAATAATAATAATAATAATAATAATAATAATAATAATAATAATAATAATAATAATTATTATTATTATTATTATTATTATTATATTATTATTATTATTATTATTATGCACACTGCATCACGCACCAAAACTCTATGTTTGTTGCACGCGTTAGAAACGCCTGCATATTTAAGCTAAGTAGGGTCACCCATCCATCCTTCGCCCAGCCCTCGACTTACATCCAGGCTTGGGACAGTCTCAAGTGTCTCATTTCTTTTAACAAAGTTCAAGATTCGTTTCTCAATAACCTGTTTTATTTCATCCCTTATAATTCGAGCTTTTTTGCTGTCCGCACTTTTTCTGTCCACCCTCAGATCTTAAAAACCACTGAGGCTAGAGGGCTGCAAATTGGTATGTTGATCATCCACCCTCCAATCATCAAACACACCAAATTGCAGCCCTCTACCCTCAGTAGTTTTTATTTCAATCAAGGTTAAAGTTAGCCATAATCGTGCGTCTGGCAAAGATATGACATGCCATCACCGGGTCGTGGTTAAAGTTTCATGGGCCGCGGCTCATGCAGCATTATACCGAGACCACCGAAAGATGGATCTAATTTCGGTGGCCTTGATTATGCACTGTAGAGAACACTCGATTGCGCCGAAGAAACTTCGGAGCATTTTTTACTTGTTTTAGTTAGTCAGAGGAACAGGTGTTCATTTGACATATGGGCAGGTTAATTAACTGGAACCCCTCCCACCTCAAATAAGTACCCACCACCCCCTCCCAAATAAGCACAGGTAGGTCACCTTTCTAGAGCAGGTTCAGTAAGGAAGTGGGAAGAGACGAGAACCGGATAAATGTCATGAAATATATAAATAGAAATAAAAAAGAAATAAATAACATTAAATATTCGACGATTTGCTCATGGTTCCACAAGCGGATTCGACATGATTCGACATTTTAATCTATTCCAAAAATTCACAAAAAAATTGTTCTTTTTATTAACGTAAGTCTGTAAGGAAGAGAAATTATTAGAATTATACTTATCCAGTTATATTTATGATAGCGGTTACATTCCATGAATAAGAACCTTAAATAAGACTATCGTGATTCAGCAATTGTATTCCTCACTGAAGAGGCGAAGAGATATCACGAATTGTTTGTGAATTTTGCTCTAAACTAAGCGCTTGTGCATGTGTTTGTGTGTTTGTGTGTTCAGTTTTTCAATAAAGTAATAGCTCCCTAAATTATATGTGGGTAACTGCATGTTTGTGTGTATGGGGGGCATTATCAACAGGACAGTTTCGTTATCGTCATCAAATAGATGTTAGCGTGTTTGTGTGTTTGTGCGTACGCGTCATTTTTACAAACAAGACAATATCTTTACTTTTATAGATTTGCATGTGTGCATTTTCCACAAACAAACAATTCCCTTACTTTTATTATCAAGCAACTACATGTTTGTGTATGTATCTTTCACAAACAAGACAATATCTTAACTTTTATAGATCTGTATGTGTGTATGTGCGTATTTCTCACAAACAAACAATTCCCTAACATATATTATCAGGTAA
>NC_089797.1:3845390-3857890 GCF_040412425.1 Macrobrachium rosenbergii
CTTAATATTCTTTATCATTATCAGTGCTACCATGTAAATATGTCTGAGTACATTGTCTTGTTTTTTTTATTTATTCTTCATGATTCACGTAGCTTTGTATGGGGTGTGGTGTCTCTAAGTTCGTGAGGTCATTCACGACGAAAAAATGGCATTTTTAATTTTAATACATTTTGTTTAATTCTAAAGAGTCCTTTGCAAATATTGTAACATTTTTCTTCAAACAGGGTCATCTTTAATTCTGTTATAAAATTGTTTTAACAGTAACTAGGGTCCTCTTTTCATGCAGCCATATAGAGTTTTTAAATTTTTAATACTTTTATTTTACTTTTAATGAGTCCTTGACTAATATAGTGACATTTTCTTTATAATTATTTTTCTTTGAAATGATATATATTCATTATCTTGCTTTTGTTGAAGCCACCCAAAATTCATTACCAAGCTCCATAAGCTTAATTTTTATATAGTGTAAATCTTTCCTCACTTGAAAAATACTTCATAATTTGCGCGAAGGTGCGTTTATGATTCTAAAGTTTTTTTTTATGAAAACAAAAAACCAAAATACGTGTTCTAAACAAGTGGGGTAAATTCGTTGCAAATTACTGCAACAGAATCTGGAATAATTTATGACGCAATTCACGGCAGGATATTGCATACGGTTTTTAGTTTTCCGTAAAAGAAAACTATTGTGCAGGCTTTGTCTGTCCGTCTGCACTTTTTTCTGTCCGCACTTTTTCCTGTCCGCACTTTTTCCTGTCCGCCCTCAGATCTTAAAAACTACTGAGGCTAGAGGGCTGAAAATTGGTATGTTGATCATCCACCCTCCAATCATCAAGCATATCAAATTGAAACCCTTTAGCCTCAGTAGTTTTTATTTTATTTAAGGTTAAAGTTAGCCATAATCGTGCTTCTGGTAGCGATATAGGATAGGCCACCACCTGGCAGTGGTTAATGTTTCAAGGGCCGCGGCTCATACAGCATTAAACCGAGACTACAGAAAGATAGATCAATTTTCGCTGGACTTGATTATACGCTGTAGCGGCTGTACAGAAAGCTCGATTGCGCCGAAGAAACTCCTGCGCATATTTTACTTTTTTTGTTGGGGTAATTCTTCTGCCTGTGAGTGATATGGATTTTAGTTATAATTTTTTATTAAACCCAGTAAAAGATAAGTTTATGAAAATTAATTGCCTTTGTTAAAAGGTTCCTCACACCACAAGATAAGTTTATGAAAATTAATTGCCTTTGTTCAAAGGTTCCTCGGTTCCTCACACCACAGGGCTGTGGAACACCCTTGGGACGTCGCGTAATTGGAACTTCAGAAGTTCAAGTGAAGATGCAGTGCATTGCTACCCTAAAACAATTCTCCTTGTATTTTAATAATTTACTTACGTTTTTATCCGTGTATTCATTAATTTGTTAATTTATTTTTCCTTTTTTAATAACTAATCTCTTCTTTCGGTGTCTCCCATTACCTTCGGAAGCCCGAATTTCAAATCAGTGGCCCCTTTGGTGGGCTTGTTCCATAGGAATAGAGTTCATCCTCTGAGTAATAATAATAATAATAATAATAATAATAATAATAATAATAATAATAATAATAATTTCATACTAGGCTCGACCCTTCCCTTGTATCTGGACTTGAACTTAAAATTTATCAAATCTTACATTTTTCTGGTCATTACATAATTTCTTCAGAGCTGAAAATCCCAGTGTTCATAACAGGATAAGCATTCTAGAACAATTTCAAAGACGCCACGTCCTACCAGCGGCTTTCTCAAAGGGCTAACAAAACGCTCTGCAGAATTGAGAAGATTATCGCGAATGCAAAAAGACAGCGTAAGCAATAACAAACACGCGAGTGAAGATAATAACAACAATAACACAGCAGTTATTTAAATAACTCGACCCACCTCCATCTCGAGATGTTCAGAAGTCACGTGACTCGCCAGAAGGGGTGGGGGGACAAACTAGGTCATAAAATATCAGCCCAGACAACATGTCTTCAAAGTTGCAAGTCATATTGCAAACATCTCCCTTTTTATTTAGCAGGCAGCGAGTGACTTTCACTGCCTTTCGAAAGCATTGAAAGTAAAATGGGATTGCGTGAGCGTGCGCTAAAAATTTTCCGTTTGTTTAAACTTTCTTTTTGCTACTGACTGAGTTCCATCTGTACAGCATCGTCTGTTGAGTTCAGTGATAAAGCCAGGATTGAATTCGCTCTGTCTGGGATCAACTTTTTGATTTCGGTTAAAAGACCAGGATTGAATTCGTTCTTCCCAGCATTAGCTTTTGAATTCAATGAAAAAACTACATAGAGAATGAACGAAAGATCAAATCCCCTACATTAAAAAAACTAAAATCGTGCAACTGGAAAAGATATTCTGTAGAAAATCAAGATCTTTTAAGAGCTTAGAAATAAAGGTCTTTGAAGCTTCAAAACAATGAATTTAAAAGCAAGATTTTAAGATTCTAGAATGCAAAATTTTATCTTTAGTAGCCATATTTTGATTGTAATAATAATCATCATAATTGACCAATTAAGTGAAATTAGCTGAGTGATGAGACATTTTATTTATTCTATTAACTGTTTAATGGAACACAAACCCACACACATGCACACACACACACACACACACACACAATGATGTAACTCATTGCCTTACAAATGAATTTCATTAAAAAACAGACTCAACCTAATTCAAAACACGTTTGAATTAGCTTGCCAATTCACCCTGGTACACAGGCCTTATTGTGACCCATTGTCAGTCATCCACTCAATTCTCACCTTCACTGATCGAGAGAGACCATCATTTACAGACCAGACAGTGTAACTCAGCTGATCAAGAGATCAAGAATTAGTATCATTAGTGTGATCTTCCTTGGTCCTGTTTTGGTGGAGAGAGAGAGAGAGAGAGAGAGAGAGAGAGAGAGAGAGAGAGAGATTTAAAATATTGACTTATATACTTTTCTCCTCAACCAAAATATAGCTATAGTATGAGCTTCCTTGGTGCTGTTGTAGCGGAGAGAGAGAGAGAGAGAGAGAGAGAGAGAGAGAGAGAGAGAGAGAGAGAGAGAGAGAGAGAGAGAGAGTTAAAATGCAGTTTTATATACAACTCTCTTTACTGAAACAAAGCTATATTATGATCTGCCTTAGTGCTGTTGTAGCAGTAGAGAGAGAGAGAGAGAGAGAGAGAGAGAGAGAGAGAGAGAGAGAGAGAGAGAGAGAGAGTTGAAATATAGATTTACACACAGCATTCAAAACATAGCTGTAGTATGATCTGCCTTGGTATTGTAGTGAAGAGAGAGAGAGAGAGAGAGAGTGAGAATATATCCTGATGGCCTGGGCAATGTTTTGATTGCAGATAATATCTTGCGCAAGTCATACCACCACACATTTGCATTCTGAGTTGCAACAAATACTTTAATTCTGATGAAGTGTCAAAATTTTGAGGGGGTGGAATTCCCCCTTCCCCCCTCCACCTCCTCCTCTCGGGAGGTCTCGTAGCACATGTCTGGCCACCTCTTCCCACAAAATCCCCGCTGGAAAAGCCGTTCTCCTAACGACACAGTCACCGTTTCTTTCCATTCACTGCAATGCTTCGGAATTCTCACCCTGTCTCCGTTTTCGTGACATATAACCTTCCATTTTTGAAGAGGCTGAAAGGTTTATCACCCTCTTCTTTCTTTATCAGTTTGGGCCAGAAAAGGACACTAGCTTGCCCATCCCGTCGGCCTTTATGATAAATAAAATGCTCCAGATTAAATTAGAACGGACAAAATAGTTGTAACACTCTCTTTTTTTTATCAGTTTGGGGTAGAAAAGGACACTAGTTTGCCCATCCCGTCGGCCTTTATGATAAATAAAATATACTAGATGAAATGACAACTGAAAAAATTTTTTGTTGCTGCAGTGACTTAGGTGGCAATTTGGAACTTTCGTTCCCCCGTCACGGTATTATTGCGTTGGTATCCTCAAAGCTACTTTGTTCGAAGTAGGAAAGTTTATCTACAGCCGAAAATTGGATGATGACGATGATAATAACTATAATAACAACAACGCAAGCCTGAGTTATAACAACAAGAGAATTTATTGCGGGGCGGTGTACTGTTACAACGTAAATATTGGGTTTACAAAATGGACTCTCTCTCTCTCCTCTCTCTCTCTCTCTCTCTCTCTCTCTCTCTCTCTCTCTCTCTCTCTCTGTTTACCCAGGGTGGCTTATGCTAAGAGAATATACAGAGCACTTAAGAAATTTAAGATGATAGGAGTAAGGGGGGGAATTGCAATATAACCTGCTTTCTTACACTGAAGATGATTATTATTATTATTATTATTATTATTATTATTATTATTATTATTTCTTTTTCACACAATGATTGCATGTATGTGTGAAAGGACCTTTTATTTTATTTTCTCCTCAGATATTATTATTATTATTATTATTATTATTATTATTATTATTATTATTATTATTAAAATGCTTGTATGTATGTGTGAAGGAACCTTTATTTTATTTTTCATTCAAATTTCATTTTCTCCTATTATTATTAAGGAATTATTATTTTATTATTATTATTATTATTATTATTATTTATTATTTAATCACAAAATGCTTGGCTGTATGTTGAAGGAACATTTTATTTTCTTATTTATTATTATTATTATTATTATTATTATTATTATTATTATTATTATTATTATTATTTATTTTTCACAAAATGATTGCATGTATGTATGAAGAAACGTTTTATTTATTCTATTAATTTTGTTTTATTTTTTATTATGCCGTTCAGTTATACATTTAGACACTCTGCAAGTCTTTCTGCGTGAAGTTATTAGTCCCTTAACAAGTTGGACTGGGAGAGATAACCACCACAGTTAAGCAACTGCCTCTGTTCCTTGCAATCAAGTCTGACACTGCAAGAACTGCTGACGATATAATGTGTGTTTGCATATATATATATATATATATATATATATATATATATATATATATATATATATATATATACATATATACATATATATACATATATATATATGTGCAGATGTAACATAAGAAACAATGCAACACAGGGTATAACTGCTAACCGGTTTCATATTTAGTATTTCTGAGACATCTTCAAGTGTCATCTCCCCTGCGGTACATGTGCATATGCATACATCACGTCTAATTGGGAATATAAATATTACATATAAATAGCATTAGTTGGCTTAAGAAATTAACTTCATAATTAAATTTTATTCATAACGTTTTCTTCATATCGTAAACATATATCACTTGACCGTTTTCATCCAAATCGTGTCGCCTGCTATAAAGAAACGTTGTTTCCGAATGAGTTTATAAGTAAGATATCGTCACGAGCACGAGATCGCACGAGATTGCAAGAGATTGAACGATATTGTACCAGATTGCACGAGAGTGCTCTATATTGCACGAGATTGCAAGAGATTGCAAGATATTGTATCAGATTGCACGAGAGTGCACGAGATTGCACGAGATTGCACAACATCGTACAAGATTGCACGAGATCAAACGAGATCGCACGAGACTGCACGAGATCATATGAGATCGCACGAGATTGCACGAGATCAAATGAGATCAAACGAGATCGCACGAGATTCCACGAGATCAAACGAGATCGCACGAGATTCCAGGAGATTCCACGAGATCGCACGAGATTACACGAGATTGCACGAGTTTGAGCGAGATTGTACGAGATCACACGAGATCTCACGAGATTGTACGAGATCAAACAAGATAGCACGAGATCGCACGAGATTCCACGAGATTGCGCGAGATACGAGATCGCACGAGATTCCACGAGATTGCGCGAGATCGAGATCACGAGATCGCACGAGATCAAACAAGATCGCACGAGATCGCAAGATTTGATCACGAGATCACACGAGATCGCCCGAGATTGCACGAGATCAAACGAGATCGCACGAGATTCCACTAGATCATATGAGATCGCACGAGACTGCACGAGATCACATGAGATCGCACGAGACTGAACGAGATCGCACAAGACTGCACGAGATCACACGAGAGTCCACGCGATTGCGCGAGATCGTGCGAGATCACACGAGACCACACGAGATTCCACGAGATCACATGAGATCGCACGAGATTGGGCGAGACGACGCCAATGACACAAACTTCCAAATCGCTGAACCTAATTCGCGCAAATTTCCAGTTATTTACATACTCTGACTGATGGCTGGCTACTTGTCGTGCACTGTCGTGCGAATGACGATTACCTGTCGTGCGCTGTCGTACGCGCAGGCACGCGACTGGATTTCTCGTGCAATTTGATCAGATATTTTCCCGTAAATTTTTTCGTTCCCTGGCTTCTTTTAGAGAGTAGTTGTGGAGTTCTTGGAAACTCAGGTTAGTTAATTTTTTGTCTTGATTTAAATTACCTTTTTTAATCTTTTTTTTTTTTATCGACTCTGTGGCCAGGTGGGGTCATTGACACCTGTGATAGGCACTAAGATTTGTTACAAATATATATATATATATATATATATATATATATATATATATATATATATATATATATATATATATATATAATATCAAATCAACACACAATCACGTGTGGAACAGAAATAAATTTCTGACTCACGTCAGGCTCGAACCCAGGTCTTTCAAATGAAAGACCAGGGTGCTGCCAACCAGGCCACACGAGTTGGCAGCACTCTTGGTCTTTCATTTGAAAGACCTGGGTTCGATCCTGATGTGAGTCAGAAATTTATATATATAGATACATGTATATGTTTATATGTATATATATATATGTATATAAATAGATATTTATATTTACATATATTTATGCATATATATATCTATATTTATATGTATATATATTCATATAAATAAATATATATATATCTATGTGTGTGTGTGTATTATCGAAAATAATAACAGAAATTGCAAAAACCAAGACCCTTACAGAATTCTGTCCAAGGTCGACCATTGACCCTAAGAATTCGCCTGTTCGACCAAACCATCAATGATTGCCATTGGCGTTTGCGCGAGGGCGTGCGCGCAGAGGTACACGCAACAGTGCATGAGAAGAGCAAAAATAAAAAAAAAAATTCCTTAGTGGTTTCGTTACAAATGACCCAAAAACGAAGAAAATCATCAGTAATGTCTAATTAACAATGAGATATTTGGGAAAATGCTTGTTTGTTGACAAAAATAGTAAGAACAATAACACGCAGGCACAAACACGTGCACAAACACACATACATACATACACACACACACACACACACACACATATATATATATATATATATATATATATATATATATATATATATATATATATATATATATATAAATATATACATATTTATATCATATATATAATAAACATATATATACAAATATATATTCATATATATATATATATATATATATATATATATATATATATATATATATATATATATATACATATATATATATATACATATATATACATATATATATATATATAATATATAATATATATATATATGTATATATATATGTGTATCTCAAATTTTGCAATATATTAGTAGCTTTCAGTGGGCGGCTCCAGTAAGCGATAGCCTTCCGGTCCTCATCAAATCCTTTTGGGATGAGATTGCTGGCCCACTGGGTTCTCCAACCAAACTGAAACCCACTACAGTCGAGTAACTACCAAACATGTAATTCGGTATTTCAGCCTTTACATTTTTATCTGTTAATTTATTGACCTTTCAAAAAGTTAAGTATACCTTAGTTTTACCAGACCACTGAGTTGATTAACAGCTCTCCTAGGGCTGGACCGAAGGATTAGACTTATTTTACGTGGCTAAGAACCAATTGGTTACTTAGCAACGGGACCTACAGCTTATTGTGGAATCCGAACCACATTATAGCGAGAAATGAATTTCTATCACCAGAAATAAATTCCTCTAACTCTTCATCAGCCGGCCGCGGGAATTGAACTCCAGCCCATCGAGTGACAGTCTGAAGCTCAACCGACTCGGCCAACAAAGGGCTAATGACCTTTCAGACTAAGCCTTTTTTCAATAGAATAATTAAGACATAGAGTAGTAGTGATCATTTAGATAATAAGAATACTTCAGGGCATTACTGTTCTTAAGCACGACGCAGAAGGAACTGTTTACAGAGTCATAATTGCAAAAACACGAACAAGGACACATGGACGAACAAAAAAAAAATAAATAAATAAAAGCCAAACCGGTTTCCACACCCTCCCTCGTCTCCTTCAGGAGTTTTAATTAACTTCAGAATCTCCGACGAGAGAGATAACGAGATTACTGAGAAATGTTAATATGAAAGATATTCGAGAAAGACACAGTCTTAATTTTATGTCTTAGTTTTGAGTCTTGAATTGTGGCTGAGTTTTATATTATTGGTGTTTTTTTTTTTTTTTTGGTGATTATTTTGAGTCAAACATTATTTTCTTCTTTTTAAAATTTTGAAATTATAATACTAAGAGCAACTTTTTATTTTCATATATTTCCTTTCAAAATTTCCCTAAATTTATTATTATTATTATTATTATTATTATTATTATTATTATTATTATTATTATTATTATTATTATTATTCGAACGAACATAGCAATATTAACAGCAGTCTTTTTTCCATGTTTCCTTTAAAACTTTTCATCAATAATAATAATAATAATAATAATAATAATAATAATAATAATAATAATAATTATTATTATTATTATTATTATTATTATTATTATTATTATTATTATTATTATTATTATTATTATTATTATTATTATTATTATTATTATTCGGAAGATGAATCCTACTCATATGGAACAAGCCAACCACTGGAGTCATTGACTTCAAATTCAAGCTTCCAAAGAATATTACGTTGTTCAATTTAAAGTAACAGAGGCAATAGGAAATACAGAAAGAAGAAATCAGTTATTAAATAAGGAAAAATAATTTAACAAATTAATAAGTAAATAGATAAAAACGTAAGTAAATCACAAGGAGAACTATTTTACAACTGCATTGCATCTTCGCCTGAACTTTTGAAGTTACAAATCAACGTATAAAAATTACATAGATATGGTTATGAATTCATATCACATTTTATTGAAATCAGTATTTCTAAGGGCCATCACATTTGCTTTTCATTTTCAAAGTATATTTATATTTCTTTTTTCCGTATTATTTGGTGAGGACCATAGCTCCTTTGACAAGGATTTCAAAGGACTCTTCCTATAAATATTAAAATGAAAATCCAGAGCTGTATTCAATGAGATGAAAGCCTTTAGAAATTTTTCCTTAACTGATAAAAGTGTCACAGATATATTCAAGAACGTTGAGGCCATTACAATTATGAATAACCTCTCTCTATCTCTCTCTCTCTCTCTCTCTCTCTCTCTCTCTCTCTCTCTCTCTCTCTCTCTCTCTCTCTCTCTCTCTCTCTCTCTCTCTCTCTCTCGTAATCTCTGCTTAATGCATGACAACTTCTTTAGATCAGCAAAGTTGACTTTAGGATTTGTTGGGGAAGGTATATAGATATATATATATATGTATATGTATATATATATATATATATATATATATATATATATATATATATTTTTTTTTTTTTCCTGAAAGGAGAAGTATATCAAAGTATATCGTATCACAGAAAAGTAAAAATAAGTGTTTGATAAAGAGGAAAGTGTAAGTGCCAATCGCAATATGCTCACGGCTGGAGAGCTGAGTGTTCCTTGTCTCATGTTAATCACACAGGTGTCTGAACAGGTGTGCATTAGGCAGGTGTTTCTTAATTCATGTAGATGGTATTACTTGTAGGCTCTGCTCAGCTGCCTAACATGGGTTGGATGGCACTTAACAAAATTTCTAAGTGAAAAACACTTTTTCTCCTTTATTAAGTATGATGTAAAACACTTTTTCTATTTTAATAAGTATGATGTAAAACACTTTTTCTCCTTTATTAAGTATGTTGTAAAACACCTTTTCTCCTTTATTAAGTATGTTGTAAAGCACTTTTTTCTATTTTAATAAGTATGTTGTAAAACACTTCTTCTCCTTTATTAAGTATGATGTAAAACACTTTTTTAAGTATGTTGCCTTACAACATACTTATAAACACATTTTCTCTTTCTTTACTGCTTAATTTTTCTTAAAGTGTGCTAGCCCATTTGGGGATCGGACCCGGGTCCTCTAGCCGGTGTTGCGAGTGTCCTAGCCTTTTGAATTTACTATAGACACGTTCAGTCTAATTCCATTGTGCCTTATTTACTTAAAACATTAATTGTGCACCTGATAGCAAGTCGACTGCTGTTGGTCACAGCCAAGTTGAAGGGGTGCATGAGGGAAAGTAAATCACACTATACTTGCATTTTTATTGCCCCTACATTACATTACAGCTGTTATTCCAGCGGAACAGATTGAACGGAACACTCCACCTGTTCACATTTGCTCAGAGAGAACAGGAAAAACTTTTACCATTCGTTGAACAGAACCATACCTCTGTTCGTGTACTGTCAGAGTGAACTAAAAACCAAACAGAAATTCTCCCCTGTCAAGGACTTAGAACAGAACTGTTACTCTCCCATACTTATTCAAACTGAAGGGAACAAAGTAATTCCCTTCAGTCTACATTCAGTCTACATCTACCTAGATTTTCATCACTGAATAGGGCAGTTGCAACCACTCCCTCAACCCCCCTCTGACATGAGGAGCAGACTGAATGTTGCAAAGGAGCCCCCAGGTCCTTGCAAAGGCCCTGTTGCCTCATGAAATTCTGGTGAAGGTCGATGCTATTCTCAGGAGAATATTCATTGTCTTGGAGGTGGAACTTGAATGCTCGACTGGAGGGTATTATTATTATTATTATTATTATTATTATTATTATTATTATTATTATTATTATTATTATTATTATTATTATTATTATAGGATATTAAGGTGATAATGCTATTAGGCAGTAATTGCGGTTGCTTTGATATTAAAAATGTAAGCTGCAAAAAAAATGCAACTGTAAACAAGTAACTTGACATAGGAGTTTGACACCTAGCGCGCTGACACTGCCTGACCTAGCAAGATGAATCCCAGAAAGAACCTGACCTAGCAGCATTGATACCGGTACAGAGAGTCTGACTTAGCGGCGATGGCACCCAGTACAGAGGGTCTGAGAGTCTGACTTACCAACAATGACACCCACTACAGAGACCCTGACCTAGCAGTGATGACACCCAGTACAGAGAGTCTGACCTACCAGTGATGATACCCAGTACAGTCTGACCTAGCGGGGATAACACCCTGTACAGAGAGCCTGAGAGTCTGATCTAGCAACAATGACACCCATTACAGAGAATCTGACCTAGTAGTGATAACACCCAGTACAGAGAGTCTGACCTAGCAGTGATGATACCCAGTACAGAGTTTGACCTAGCGGGGATAACACCCTGTACAGAGAGTCTGAGTCTGACTTACCAACAATGACACCCATTACAGAGACTCTGACCTAGCAGTGATGACACCCAGTACAGAGAGTCTGACCTAGCAGTGATGATACCCAGTACAGAGTCTAACCTAGCGGGGATAACACGCGGTACAGAGAGCCTGAGAGTCTGACCTAGGAACAATGACACCCATTACAGAGAATCTGACTTAGCAATGATGACACCCATTACAGAGTCTGACCTAGCAGCGATGACACCCATTACAGGGTATCTGACTATCTGACCTAGCAGCGATGACACCCATTACAGGGTATCTGACTATCTGACCTAGCAGCGATGACACCCAGTACAGAGTCTGACCTAGCAACAATGACTGCAATACAAAAACGGAAAGACATCACTACAAGCTAAGTTAAATTTATGAAATGCACAAACACACACAAACTCACACACAAATAAACATACACACAAGGATAACTAAAGTGAGGAAAAAAGTAACACTTTAAGCCCGGAAAATAAATGAAAATAATCTTAAAAAATAAGTAAATGATAATTAAACAAGTAAAAAATGCGCCGAAGTTTCTTCGGAGCAATCGAGTTTTCTGTACAGCATATAATCACGGCCACCGAAAATAGATCCATCTTTCGGTGGTCTCGGTAAAATGCTGTATGAGCCGCGGCCCATTAAACTCTAACCACGGCCCCGTGGTGGCCTATTTTATGTTGTTGCCAGAAGCACGATTATGGCTAACTTTAACCTTAAATAAAACAAAAAGTACTGAGACTAGCGGGCTGCAATTTGGTATGTTTGATGATTGGAGGGTGGATGAACAACATACCAATTTGCAGCCCTCTAGCCTCAGTAGTTTTTAAGATCTGATGGCGGACAGAAAAACTGCAGACAGAATAAAGTGCGGACGGACAGACAAAGCCGGCACAATAGTTTTCTTTTACAGAAAACTAATACAAATAAAAAAAAAATCTCGCAAATATTAAGCGCCTTAAATCTTCAAGAACTGTATAGCGACGAAGATAATTCTCTGCTA
>NC_089797.1:3865390-3880390 GCF_040412425.1 Macrobrachium rosenbergii
ATACTTGTCTTATTGTTTCATCTATAAACGTAATCCAATGTTTTTTATTGGTTAGTTGGTTATAATATTGTTTTATACTAATGTTTTATACCCTTAATTTTCATAATAAATAGATTTAGTTATTATTATTATTATTATTATTATTATTATTATTATTATTATTATTATTATTATTATTATTATTATTATTACTGGTGATTTTGTTTATTGTACACACTATCATATTTTTTTTATTTGGTATAGATCATAACATTAATTTAATTTTTTCTATGTTGATTATCATTATAAATACTTTCTTTATCACTGCTTCCATTCTTATCTACACTATCATTGAAAACGAAATGAAACGAGTAAGTGGAACAGTGGAACAGTGGAACAAGGATCTTCCAATAATGGTACGTGTTCCTCTCTGAACTTGACCCGTAATTGTGACAAGGTCTTAGTCCACTCCTTTTTCATTCATTCATTCAATTCACTAAGTCATTCATCTGTTTTCATTCACTCTTCCATGTGCTCATTCACGAATGAGCCTTCATTGAGGATATGTGCTTCTAGTTTAAAAAATAGAGGAGTTAGGTATATTCAACGTTCCAGATGACCCGCCCTTTCTTTGTCCACAGTCGTGGGTAATGTCCAGGTCTTCAAATGCTCGCACGAGAATTTTGTTATTTTTTTTATTTTTATTTTGGAAGGTGGTGGGTATGTGTGTGTGTGTGTGTGTGTGTGTGTATGTGAGTGTGGAGAGGGGGTGGGGGTGGAAACAAATCTTTAAGTATCTTGAATCTTTAAATATCTTGCCGCCAAATGATGGCATCAAATGACCAAATATTTTTTTCTGTACTGAGAGCAATCCTATTTCTCAAGAAAAATATGTCGAATAAATTAATCATACATAGATTTTCACTTACATCTCACTTGAAAGTGCCAAGTTGCGTAACACGACACTTTAAAAACCAGGAAAAAAACTATTGATATGTTTTACGTAAAGAATCCTTTTGTGAACCTCAGGTCTCACACCAACCAGTCGGGACGCCGAAAGATTAATAAGGCTTCGAGAAAAATCCCAGGACACCAAACTCCCTTTGAATAAACGTGAGAAGAGATGGCCTCAGGGGTGCTACGAGATTGCTTGCAAGGAAGCAATGGCAAAATTTAATGTTATATCTATAAAAATAGAATGAGTAAAAATACATAAGAGGAACTTGTGTTGAATGATGATAACCAACGCTTTCGAAACAAAACAAAAAGTTAATTAAGACACGGCTCTGAAAATGGAGGGATATCATTGCTGGTAGCAGTTAGGCTTAATATTTGCTCTAAACAATCTCTCTCTCTCTTTTTTTTTTTTTTTTTGCTTAGCTTTAGACGCCGGCATCCTAAGCGCTCTCATTAGCGAGATGAGAGATTCATATTTAATGAGGGGAATACCTGGCGACTGCAATATTCATAAGTATAAGCTTACACACTTCAGTAGTTGGAATAAAGAGAGAGAGAGAGAGAGAGAGAGAGAGAGAGAGAGAGAGAGAAGAGAGAGAGAGAGAGAGAGAGAGAGAGAAGGCTTAATGTCACTTATCGTTTATAAGTGTGACTTTCAATTTTAATTTGATATCAAAGGCTTAATAATTTTTGTTTTAAGATGTGAAGGACTACAAAGTGTTGGGTCCTTGATATAGATATATATATATATATATATATATATATATATATATATATATATATATATATATATATATATATATATATATATATATGTGTGTGTGTGTGTGTGTGTGTGTATGTGTGTGTGTGTAAATATATATATTTACATATATCATATATATATAATATCTGTATATATATACATATACACATATGTATGTATGTATGTATGTATGTATGTAAGAAGAGAAAAGTATTACTCTCTTCACGTACACGCACCACTAATAATGTCCTCTTCAACTACCGGTTCCCTAAAATATGCCGGCCAACTGCGGCGACCGCGGTCCCTACTCCAAGGACGCTCCAAATTAAGGGTAAACAGGATTTAATTGGTCCTCACAGTGGTCTCCTTAGAGTAGGAGCAGTCCTTTACAAATCGGGTGCAACATGCATATTTCTGCATGCGCCATTTTTATTTTTTTACGTAATAAGTCATTTTTCTCTTTTACATTTTTTTAACCTATACTGGTACTTTCTTTTGTCGAATAATAATAATAATAATAATAATGATAATAATAATAATAATAATAGTTATTGAAGAAATTCATCTGATTTCCGAAGGAATGAAGGAGGTAGGTCTATGGCTATACTCGGCCTAGCTGAGTGAAGCATTTGGTTGACGTAGGTTTGCATTTTTATCTGGACATTTTGAGAGAGAGAGAGAGAGAGAGAGAGACAGAGAGAGACAGAGAGAGAGAGATGCCACGCTAATGCCTGAAGAAGCTCAACTTCCTGTTCCTGAATTATAATGAAAAAATGAGGACTCGAACATACCCTCTCGCTAATTGATTATATACTCCGCCACAAGGCATGTTTATTAAACAATTTGAAGTCTATTAAGAAAATGTAGCTCACACACGCGCCTAGCCTCACGCAAACAACTATTTACTCACGTATATTCAAATTTTCGTCAATATCAGTTCAGAATTTACAAAGAAACAATAAAACAACATTCTTCGTAATAGACACATCGGCCTAATTCTGGAGTTGTTCAATAACGACATTCCTGTCCTTCGTGCAAGCAAATAGCTTGATAGGCAGTTAATGCAGGCATGAATGAACGTCGCAAGAATTCGCATGAATGAGGGAAGAAGAAAGAGGAGAAGAAGAGAGACTAGAAGAGCGGGAGGACTAGGCCAGGAGGTTAAAAAGGAGAAATAGGTAATGGGTCTAGCGAATTATCTCATGCAACGTCCATCTGAGCTCGGTGGCGGGCCTTGTTCAGCTTGACTCTCGCGTGGAATTTTAAAGTGGTATAAAACTCAGACTGCCAGTCCTCACGTAAATTTTAGTTAATTAGCGCTAGCAACACGGCAAACACGTGAAAATTAAGTTAATTTCTTTTAACTCTACGATAAAGAACAAGAAAATATCGCCTTAAAGGTCGATATACTCAAAGAGAGAGCATCGTTTTCAAAAAAGACTTTTATCCGTCAGCGTATACAACTTAAGGAACGCACACCGCAGGTTCTCTCGGAGAATGGTACCATCCCTGACCACATCACTTGATTTTATTTAGGTTAAGTGACCATGAACCCACGTCGTCTCCTTTTCGTATGACTCTCTAAGCATAAAGAGAGGGGATAAAGAGAATAAAAACAACTTAAAAAGAGCAAAAAAAAAAAAAAAAAGAGGCGGGGGGTTGGGGGGAAGAACTAAAGGTCACACAGCAGTGTCCATTCGCGGATTCTTGTCATGGGGGATAAAAGCGTGTTGATGGAGACTTCCTTTTTATGTGGTGCAGAAGAAGACAGAAGCCCGGGAGGTTGTTGGGGGGGAGGGCTGTAGACTAAGAGATTCATTTTATTACTTCGGAACCGTTAGTGGATTTTCCTTATAAAAACATTATTATTTTTAGTTAATATTAATTAAACTTCAATACAGAATCGTGTGTGTGTGTGATATGCCTAAATATATCAGATGAACGAACTCTAAGCGATAGACTATTTTGCCTCTTCTCGGAAAAGATGGTTACGAATTTACTCTTCTTCTGCGAACACCGCTGTTGACGATTGGTGCAAATATATAACAGAGCTTTCTCTCTCACTTTTTAGTAATATTCTTCGGAGGGGTATTTCAAAACATCTGTAATAGTATATTTAAGCGAACGTGCCTGGTAATTCAGCAAGTTACTTAAATTTGAGTCCAACTTCTTTATTTAAGTCGAGTAAAAATATATTTGCATAAAAATTATATTATTTTTTGGAGTTACAGCATTTGGTCGTAGTTGTCAAATCTATGTTTTTAAATTATCATCAATTATTTAACAAAGATTTATATATATATATATATATATATATATATATATATATATATATATATATATATTTATATATACATACATATATATATATATATATATATATATATATATATACATATATATAATCTGTATCTCCCTTACCCCTAAACCTATACCTTTGCTTTCAACAAACCCTTAGCAGTCAAACCAAGAAATATCTTTGTTTATTGAATCATTTCTCCCTATCTGCGTTCCGTGACACATCCTGCTACTCTTGCAAGACACTTGGTTTCTGTCCAGTATGAAAAAGACTCACTGTCCTTTTGTTTATATTTGTGTATATCCTCTTTAAATCTATTCATCGACCCTTTTCCCAGAGACAGATAGAGGTTGTATTTCTGAGGAGATTACCCGATTACCTCCTCGAGGTTTCCATTTTCCTGGGATGAGGTTGCTAGACCCATGACCCCAGTGAACTGATCCACCAAGGATGAGACCCACGGAAGTCAGGTGACCGCCAAAATGTCGACTTGACTGATCAGAGGTAACAAATCCAACATCCCTTTCGCTCCATCTCTACGTCATTGTTTAGCTCTCGCTGTCTTCCTTCTCCCAGCATGACCAAACCATCTCACGACACTCTGGTCGACCCTCTCAACTTCACCAACTATTTTTCAACCATTTTGCTTGTCTCTTATTCTCTTATACCTCAATATCTCACCCTTTCAGTTCTTACTATACAACAAATGCTATGCAAATAATTAATCTCTACAGATTCTGTCCTCCCTCTATCAGTTACATTCAACATCCACACTTCACTTCTATGGAAGAGAGTTAGTTCAACAGTCCATTCATACATTTTAACTTCGGCTTGAATAGATACTTCAAGTTTCCTCTCAGTTTTTGCAAACACCCTGCTACTCTCTTATATATATATATATATATATATATATATATATATATATATATATATATATATATATATATATATATGTATATATATATATATATATGTATATATATATATATATATATATATATATATATATATATATATATATATATATATATTATAATGGGGAAGCATAATACATGCTAAATACAATGATTTGCAATATACTTCAAGTTAGCCTTCCAATACTTACAAATAGTACAATACCTCTTGACATAAATACTTGACTCCACAATCCATGTTAATTAAGTGACACAAACGATACTTGTATGGCAACAAAGAACGGAAAGCTCAAAAGAGCACAAAGCATTAGGATACAATAGAATACTTACTGTACTTCCGATTGAGTGACGTCACTGGCGTGTATCGCGGAGAGTTGCCATCAACCGCTTTCACGTTTTCATTTTGTCGTCATTCTGTCATTTCGTACCTTTACTGTATGTCATTCTGAAAGGTGTTTTATTGCTTTATTTTATCTCGAACTGAAATGAAAAATTAACCTGTCAGTTTTCTTAATTTTATTTAAAGTCTTTGCTTATTTTTATTTTTATTTTTTTAGTTTTCATTAAACGGTTGTCACCAGTCACTCAAACCTGTGGACCCTTGTAATGCGTAATTATTGGCCTATGTATGTATTTTGGTAATTTGATTAGATAACGACGTCCTAATGATAGTACAAAAAACAAAGGAAAGTGATAATTAATAAAAGAATATTGAAACGTATATATTTGAAAGTCAATATAGACTCAGACTTCGCTGTTCCAGCAATCACACAAAGAATATTTCTTAGCCACCCAAAGTATTATCTAAAGTCCTTCAGTTTGTCAATTCATTTTTAAGGTAATCATTAACATATAACGCAAATAACGAAAACACAATCTGAGAAACACTGCTAATTTTAATTCGCTTCTGAAGACCGAACACCAACATGAAATCACAAAGGGCGATTTCCTGTGGCTCTAAAATATCAATCTCGACCCTAACGCCTTTGATGATAAGATTGCATTATTTTGACTGATCTTTCATAAGAGGTCTATAATTGAGACTCTGTCCCTATCACCCTCTTATCAGTAGGTTCGTAAATACGTATCTCGTTATCTTTATCGGCCTTATCTCGAAAGAGTGTCACCAAAGCGCTTTGGAAACCGTTCCGTCAGATTGTGCTCCGAGAGAGTTTCAATTCGTTTTAACGATTTTTTTTTTTATTTGTTCGTGAGAAACTGGTGTTACTGTGTGTGTGTGTGTGTGTGTGTGTGTTGTTAAGTAAATTGTAATAGGTATCCTTGCTTATGGTATGATGTTCTGCACGTGACTGCAATCATTATGGCATGCAACACAAACGCTATGCCTTGAGACAAGTCCATAATTGCAGCTCGCGCTCTGCACCTAAATACAAATGGCTTGATGCACGGCACCTGCTCTGCACCCAGTTGGAAATGTGTAGAGAGCAATGCATCCCCTTGCAATAAGTAAACATACATATTCTTCCCCTAAAAAAACTATTATTTAGCGAGCAATAACGATCCAGAAGTCAGGTTAGGCCTACACACCAGCCGGTAAGCCACAAGGCCTGTAGACCTACACGTCATAAAAAGCTTTACAATTCTCGAATTTATTGGAGGGGCGGAATTTGAACATAGATGCCCTTTTCACCTTTATGACTTTGAGGCATTTACCTTTATGAATGATTTTGCCCTTTTGACTTAAGGCGTGGCCAGGTGGTATTATGACAGGTAGGCAGGTATCTGGTGTCCGTCAGTGCCTTTGTAGGCCTATACGCCCAATCTGAGGCATTTTAAGATTATCTTTGTTGTAAGGCCGAAAGAATATGTGGAAAAGTGATGAAAACACGTCTGCATGTGTGTACGTATACACACACACACACCAGAGAGAGAGAGAGAGAGAGAGAGAGAGAGAGAGAGAGAGAGAGAGAGAGAGAGAGTATTCTGCTGCGATATATGCAGCTCACTCAACGATCGTATTGTCATATATTAAATTATGCTCAGTCACAGATAAGGTTTTTCATTACTGGAACATCCGGTTAATAACACATTTGACATCACACGTTCGTGTGCGTGCACATTAATATGATTTCTGTGATTGTACTTGAATGTAAACACTACGTACACACAAACACACACACATTATATATATATATATATATATATATATATATATATATATATATATATATATATATATATATATATATATATATATGTGTGTGTGTGTGTGTGTGTGTGTGTGTAATTATAATAGTCACAATATCCTCTTAAACCTCGTTCTGATTAGGGACCCGGGTTCGTTTCCCGCTATCGGACATCACAATTTCTTTATTTTTCTTGCACTTGGGTCTTAAGGCTTCATAGTGACAAGCGTATCCAAAAAGCGCGAAGATTCCAGAAGTTATGAGGACACTGTGGCTATTACAATTACATCTGTGTCTGGTAAAAGGTGACCAGTAGATTCTACACACACACACACACACACATATATATATATATATATATATATATATATATATATATATATATAGAATGAAGAAAAATTTTAATGATAAAAATTTTAACAGTCGTCACACAGTCAAGAGCTATCATAACCAACCACATTCCTCCTTCAGTCTTGCTTATCAAGTTAATCTTATCACAATAAATTTTTACCATTTAAACAAATTGATAAAGAAATAGGAATTCATTCCTAATGTTGCCTCGTTGGTAAGACTCTTCTGAAAAGTATTAGTAGACGAAGTAAGGATATACATTATAATTTCACTTTTATACCTTTTATAGTTTGGTATTTATCAGCCGGTTAAATGCTAGAATTTTGGGGAATTAAATGACACCAGACAACAGTCTATCATAAAATAATCTTTGCACGTATCAAAGAAACAGATTTTAGTTTTCTGTCAAAGAAAACTATTGTGCCGACTTTGTCTGTTTGTCCGCACTTTTTCTGTCCGCCCTCAGATCTTCAAAATTACTAAGGCTAGAGGGCTGCAAATTGGTATGTTGATCATCCACCCTCCAGTCATCAAACATACCAAATTGCAGCCCTCTAGCCTCGTTAGTTTTTATATTTTATTTAAGGTTAAAATTAGCCATAATCGTGCGTCTGGCAACGATATAGGACAGGCAACTACCGAGCCGTGGTTAAAGTTACATGGGCCTCGGCTCATACAGCATTATACCGAGACCACAGAAAGATACATCTATTTTCGGTGGACCTTGAATATACTCTATACAGAAAACTCGACTGCTCCGAAGAAACTTGTTAATAGTTGACAACGCTGCCCCTCCGACGCTCACAAGAAAATAGACCGACATTACCCTTCTGTACATCACGCAAACGACAAGACATTTTTCGACGGTGGTGTTGCTGTGTCTCCAAAACGCCTCCTGCGTTCGCAAACAGCTGTTGTGCTTGCAAAGAGTCTCGGCCCGTTTTGCGAGCGCTTATCCAATCTAAAAGGATCAAATCTCTTGCTTGCAGGTGGCTGTGAGCGCCGCTGCACCGTGCAGAGATCTGAAAGTTGCCCCGAGAATGACTCCGCCACATCCGTCTTGTTTAGGGGGAGAGTTGTCACTTTCAAGTGGTGCCGTAGTTAGGATTTGCATAGCAATCTTTTTGAGTGAGTTAGCTAAGATGTTTTAGGTGGTTAAGGCGTGGTTTTTAGTTTTCTGAAAAGTAAACTGTCTGGCAGTCCGCACTTTTTTCTGCCCGCACTTTTTCTGTCCGCCCTCTGATCTTCAAAACTACTGGCGCTAGAGGGCTGCAAATTGGTATGTTGATCATCCACCCTCCACTCATCAAACTTACCAAATTGCAACCCTCTGGCCTCTGTAGTTTTATTTTATTTAAGGTTAAAGTTAGCCATAATCGTGCATCTGGCAACGATATAGGCCAGGCCACCGTTGTACCGAGACCACCGAAAGATAGATCTATTTTCTGTGGCCATATACGCTGTACAGAAAACTCGGTTGCGCCGAAGAGACCTGGACGCATATTTTACTTGTTTGAATTGAGGTGTATTGAGAGTCAATGACTGAAATAGATATGGGAGTAAGAATAAATAAATTTGCCAGCATAGTACTAATTTTATGTCTTTTTTTTTTTTTTCCTCAAAACATCAGCCTAGGAGACATAGGAAATACAAGTCTATATCAATATCGCATTAGATTATCTTAATGTCGTTATTTCCAAGTTGTCTGAAGTTGGTCTCTTTGCATAAAACAGCAACAGGAGATTAGAGAGAGTTATTACAACTCTAAAATTCGACCTTATAACTTTGTCCTGTTCTTGGTCGACACAATTAGTACAGGTTGGACCCAGAACTGAGATTAGTCATGGCTTTGAATGGTAATACCCCTTCTCTGCAGGGAAACGGTATAATAAAATTGATAATTATAATGAAGTTGTGCATAAATATACCCCAGGAATTTCAGGACCTTGTGTATGTAACCTTGGACGAAATTACAAGTTACTGATCTTACTGATCTTACTGTAGATTTCAAATAAACAACAATATATATTTCATTTAGTCACGACATTGTGTCTTTGTTATCAGATCAATAATAATAATAATAATAATAATAATAATAATAATAATAATAATAATAATAATAATAATAGGCTTACTGGTTACATTAATGACGACATACCCATTACGTATACTAAAGACACTCGCCTCGAAGAAGCAGCAATTATTATTTTTTTGTTATCATCAGAAATCAAGTGGCAGTATCTGTGGTAAACAATCGGATAACAATCAGTGGTGATTGTTGTCTTATCGGTGTTTACGTGTTTACAGAAGAGAATTATAACACCAGAGAGACGCCAACTTAGGCTTATGAGATGGTGAGGCCACTGACTGATTATAAAGTAACCTGAATGTTTTATGTGTGTGTATATGTATATATATGTAGGAGTATATGTGTGTGTATGTGTATTAGTTAGGGTTAAAGTCCTCCTGGGACTCTGTAGGCTCATAGGGCAGGCGCTGATCTCCTGTTTCTTATATATATAAACACATTTGGCGTTTTATTTTAATTGTCCTGTTCCCTGCTCCTGAACGGTTGATCCTAATCCTTTGTAAAAACCTCTTTAAATATTTAATCCTGTTTTGCCAGTTCTACTAATTCTTCAATTGTGTTGGATTCCAGGTACATATGTTTCCTTTATAATCCCCATCTGTCATTTATATGAGCTTTCTTTGTAAACATACTTTTATATTTCTTCAGTCTGCTAAGTAAAGGACATAGCGTCGGAAGGCCTTGCAGCACTCCAGTGTTTCCGTTTCCTTCGTGGATTTTATCTTTATTTATAAGCACATTTATATATACATATATATATATATGTATAAATGTGTATATATATAAATACATGTATGTATAATATATATACATACACACGTATATATATATGAAGCAAAACAAGGTGTTTTTCAAGGTCAGACCGATCGTCACTGACAACCAGATACGACCTTTAAAAAAGATGATTAGATATTTGTTTAAAACGCAAACAGGAAGGACAATAATTTGTCGTGAGACTGAATAAACAAATAGTTAATGATTCTTCAGAGAATCAGATATGACTGAGATTAAACTGAACACCAGGAGGTTTCTTTTCTTTGTTTGTTGATAATAATAACAGTGATAATATTAATAATAATAATATTAGCCGACCTGCCTGCTATCTATACCTGTATAACGTATACCTTAATAATAATAATAATAATAATAATAATAATAATAATAATAATAATAATAATAATAATAATAATAATAATGATATCCTCTTTTTAAACAGCTCTTACAAGTGTGCGTTTGATTCTGGTGGTCTTCTGACCAAAGAGCGCTCAGAATAGATGAAGATACAGCAAGGGTGGTCTCTAAAATATTACAGCTTTCCTCAGGAATTTCAGCAAAGTAGTTCTCTTCTCCAGCATTTGTACTACCCACCACAGTCGATTAAGTACCAATTATACTCAGGTCAGCTGAGGTACTGTTTATTCTAGCAGAATATATCCGTATCTTCCTGCTCTTGTCCACGATTTGAAACTTGATACTCACAGTAGTGAGGTGAGTATCACAGCCACTAGACCTATAGCTCATTACGCATACAAACTTAGTTTCCTCAGCTAACATTCCTGTGTTTAACTTAGGATATCTTTTCAAATCGCTTAATTCACGCAAAGTCATTTATATTGCAATAAAAAAGAAACATCTTAACCGGCCCCTCAAGTAGCCAGTCGAGAGATATGATTCATATTTCGTATTTCAAATTGCTGTCAGGCAATTATAAATTAACCCCTTTTTATCATTTACGTAATCTCAGATCTAAGAGATTATCAAATCAACCGCGACTTCGAAGGTTGAATAATTCATCCTTATCTCCTTAATTAAATCACAGTCTGGGCCCACCTCATCGTACGGTGATATAGACTCAACTGAGACTATTTGCCGTAACTGACTCTCTCCATTGACTCGGGTTGACTCAAAGGTTTCAGTGTGACGCTTTTCCGCTACACAAGACCGTTCCAGAACGTTCTGTTTTGTGCTGCAGGCTTGTTCTTGCATAACATACTGGGTCAACGCCAGTGATCTTACTTTAGTGACGCAGTTTTAAAAATAATTAACGAATTAGTCTATAGGCCAGTGGCTCTAGGTCTAGGTCCAGGGTCTATCCACTAGTCCGAATCTGTAATTGACCTCTACAGTGAATGTTGTCAACACTAGATAAATATTTTTGTTGTATAAAAGATAATGAAATCGAATGATTTGTTAACGAGAGTTTGTTTTTTTTTCAAAGTCAAGGTCAGTGAACTGGAAACACACTGAGAACCTTCATAGGTCTACAATCCACAAGTTAAGAACCACTGTTCCAGAATTAAAATGTATCTTTTGTTCAGTTACGAGAGAGAGAGAGAGAGAGAGAGAGAGAGAGAGAGAGAGAGAGAGAGAGAGAGAGATTCCAAAATGTTAGATATAAAATCGATCTTGAAAACAGCTGTTAGGATGTAATGTAATAGCAGTAGTAGACTATAAAATGGATTTTTTCCTTTTTAGTCCACGTCAGACAGGATAAGAATCTCTCTATATTTCTGGATGATGTATCTAAAATCAATAATTTTTCAAATTTCAAGGCAAAATGAAAAAATGTTATGAATATGGAATAGATGAAAAAGAAAATTAATTATTTATGTACAATCATCGTATTTAACAAGGGGTGAAATCACCGTATATTGGTATATTGGTATATCTTTCTATATTACTGTGCAGGTGTTTCTATATGTATGTAATTTCTTGCCACTTTGGAATAGAAACTAGTGGGAGAGTAAGTGGTGGACTTTTGTCTATCTTTTTAGCAGTACGTAATGGAGGCCATCTAATTTAGATTAGTTTACAGTAAATTATACGTTTTCTATATTAAGCAGATGTGACTTAAAGGAAAATGAAACTGGTTATATCTTGGTAGACTAATATATTTTTACTCATAAAAATGCTCTCTCTCTCTCTCTCTCTCTCTCTCTCTCTCTCTCTCTCTCTCTCTCTCTCTCTCTCTCTCTCTCTCTCTCTCTCTCTCTCTCTCTCTCTCTCCTAGATATATAAATGACATAAATAAATGCATTTTTAATATACTTTTGCAGATCATGTTAATATTACTAGGACTATACTGAAAGAAGTACAAGCTTGTAATTATTCCTCCTGCATGACTGGCCTGGTTCCCGAGTTTACAAATGTTGCATAACGACGAATATAAAGCAGAAAAAGGACTGGTTTCCTCCGAAGGCTCAGAAATAAGTACGATGAGGTGACAATAATTCTGAGTTATTTTATAAGATTGGTAAACTGTTTTAAATGAGGCAGAAGAAATTCTGAAGACAGACTGTGCAGTGGTGGGCGATCGACTGCACTCTCGGAGGAATCCAAAACTGGTTGGTGATGTTGACCAGATTATTATACGTAAGATGGTATCCCAAGTATGTTCCTCTTCAATTTTACAGCTAATTTGAAACAGATGAGGCTTGGTACGTGTTCGATGCTGGTGAAAGAATGAGAAACCCACAAGTACACCATTTTTCGGGAGTTTTTGAACTGGTGATGATACTTAGGCCTAAGGGTCGGGCTGTTGAGTGGTTTAGGCCAAGGTCGAGACTGAAGTTAAGGTTTAGGTCTAGGTAGAGGCTGAAGTCAAGGTTTAGGTCAAGGTAGAGGTTGAAGTCAAGCTTTAGGTCAAGGTATAGGTCAAGGTTAAGGTTCTAATTCTCGAGAATTTCTAATGCTCAATTCTCGAGAATTTCTAGTTCTCGATTCTCGAGAATTTCTAATTCTCTAGACTTTCTATAGATATAGATATAGATATAGATATAGATATAGATATAGATATAGATATAGATATAGATATAGATATATATTCATTTATTTATTAGAACCCTCTGAGATGAGAATAACGTGAGGCTCTTGCCACGTAGACCTTGTCCCCAGTGGCAATTGGTCCCGTTTTGTCAATGCTCATGGTGACTCCGAATATTGGGCTCCTGGCCCACCGCTTTGCCAGCTCAGGAGGGTCTTGTAGAAGCCTGTACCTGATGGAGAAAGGTCAGGTGAATAAATTAAGTAAGTCAATAAATAAAAATGTCAGAAACTTACGTTTATCTTCCCTATAAATCAAGTCACTGACTTGTGTAAGGAGATGAAAATCATGAGGTTGCTACTTCTCTCTCTCTCTCTCTCTCTCTCTCTCTCTCTCTCTCTCTCTCTCTCTCTCTCTCTCTCTCTCTCTCTCCTTTAACTATATCTCCGTTTATATTCTCTTTCTTCCATCTTACTTTCTACCCTCTCCCAACAACTGTTTTAACATTATTTTCAACGCTGAATGACTTCGTAGGTCCCAGAGCTTGTTTTTGGCCTAAGCTTTATATTCCAATTCTAGTTTCAGCTCTCTCTCTCTCTCTCTCTCTCTCTCTCTCTCTCTAAATGTAAATATAAATATAAATACAGCCAAGACTACAAAATTTCCTTTAGGATGGGAATTACAGCAGATATAATCATGAATGCTATCAAATTTTGAGAACCAACTTCCTCCCTTTCTGTTAATATAGATTCTATACCTATAACTATGTTTGCCATGTTTTGAGTACTTACTTTCTCAAAGTGGTCAGAGGCTCCATATTTGGGTGCCTTTCGCCCGTGACTGGATCAACCGTCACCAAAATACACCTGTAGAAGGAGGAAGCATGAATGACGTTATACAAGTATACCCTTCCTCACGAACAGGAAATTCACATAGCGACTGGATAATTGTCCATTAAGCTTTTGTTACCAAACAGGTGCTGTATATATCCACTGAATTATGAAGGGTTTGTTATAACAATTATCTTTCCAGTTGCCTTTGAAACGAAGAGAAACTGTGACCCAGTTGTCGACTTCGGCCTTATTGTGGCACAATGCAGTTGAGGTCATATTTTCAAGGTCTGATTCAAGTTGGCAAGCATTATGTAGGCCTATAGGCCTAATAATTGTGGATTTCATGTTGCTTTTAGTGGTCCTGTAGTTGCCTCTAGACAGTATGATATTTTATTATGTAAAGAAGCTTTAGTTTTTCAACTGGGACTAAAATAGCCTCATGTTAGCATTCGACCTTTCCAGCTGGGATCGCTGATTGACTAATAATAATAATAATAATAATAATAATAATAATAATAATAATAATAATAATAATAATAATAATAATAATAATAATGAGGAGGATAGTCCCCTTATCTCATTTTTGGACCTCATTTAAACCCATCACCGCTCAAACTAAGCTCCAAAGGTCTATTCCCTGCACCTCTGTAATAATTTTCTGGTTGAAGCTGGTAACCCAACGACAGATTACCTAAAAAGAAAACGAGCTCTTATGGGAAACTCAAATAACCAGCCCACTGAAGACCACCTCACCTTTCACAGGGCTTCAGACGTCTCAGAACGACTTGCCCGATCTTGACGTAGATCCAGTCGTCTTCGTCGTAGGGCGACGACTTCCGGACGACGATGTTCGGACGGAAGTTCTCGATGGTCACAGGTTCTTCCAGCCTGCTGTTGAGGTCGTTGAGAGATGACTGAGAACT
>NC_089797.1:3885390-3900390 GCF_040412425.1 Macrobrachium rosenbergii
TAGTTGTGTTTCCATTTCGATAAATTCCGGAAATCTTGTAGAAATTTTTTAAATTCTTTAGAAAATTTTGAGAATCTTGTAGATAATTTAGGAAATCTTGTAGAGATTTTTAGAAATTATGTAGAAAATTTAGGAAATCTTGTTGAAAATTTAGGAAATCTTGCGGAAAATTTAGGAAATCTTGTAGAAAATTTTGGAAATTTTGTAGAAAATTTAGGAAATCTTGTAGAAAATTTAGGAAATTTTGTAGCATGTTTAGGAAATTTTGTAGGAAATTTAAGAAGTTTTGTAGAAAATTTAAGACATTTTGTAGAAATTTATGACATTTTGTAGAAAATATTAGAAATATTGTAGAGGTTTTTTAAAATTTTGTAGAAAATTGAGGAAATTTTGTAAAAAATTTAAGAAATCTTGTCTCTTGTAGAAAATGTAAGAAATTTTGTAGAAAATTTAAGAAATCTTGTAGAAAATTTAGGAAATTTTTTAGAAAATTTAGGAAATTTTGTAGAAAGTTTAGGAAATTTTGTGGAAATTTCAGGAAATTTTATAGAGCATTTCGAAAATTTTGTAGAAAATTTCGGAAGTCTTGTATAAAATTTAGGAAATTTTACAGAAAATTTAGTAAATGTTGTAGAAAGTTTAGGAAATTTTGCAGAAAATTTAGGAAACTTTGTAGAAAATTTAGGAAATTTTGTAGAAAATTTACTAAATCTTGTAGAAAATTTAGGAAATCTCATAGACATTTTTATTTCATCACCGCCTGAGTTCTTTATTATTTCAAAAGAATCTTTATTGTTTTCAGAGTCAAACCAACTTACAGTAATTTGTTTTCATTAAATATCAATATTTTAGCCATTTGTAACTTACACTGATAAATCTGAATGATTCAGAATTCTATATTCACTCCATTCCCCAAAAAGAATGAATGAATTCTCCCCCACTCCCCCAAAAAATAAACATAACAGAGAAAATAACCTCGTTGATGTTGTTTTCGATTAAGCTAGCCATATGCCAGCACGGACTCTTGCTCATAAAGCATTAGACTGTATTCAGAAACTCTTAAAAAAATTCCTAACTGTACTAGTACCTCTAATCACAGGTTCTTACCTCATACCAGAAGCAACGAGGTAAAGCTCTGCTTCAAAGACACCTGTTACACCTGTGGTCACACTCGATCACTGCTCCTGGACAGGCAAGCAAAGGTACTGGTCCCTCTTCACCACTCTCGAATTCCAAGATCGATACTGAGTTGGTATTTGTGCGCAGAGAAAACTCTAAGGAAAATGCCACGTGACATCGATTACATTCGCGGTTTAACATTCAGTCTCCACGACGATCCCTGTTTTAACTTCTCTATTTCCTCCTGAAACCTCGAATCCGATGGGGAAATAACGGATCTCTTGTAGGAAGAACGAGAAAGGTACAATCTGCATTCCTTGTGTCGTCAGATAGTATCAGATAGCACAGTGAACGTTAAAGACATTTATTTGTAACCAATCCAGTTAACATTTATTTTTTAACCGCAGCAATTTGAAGAAAACCTCCCCAGTGTTCCCCCAGGGAAATTTCTGAATGTGTCCCAACAGAAACCAGTCAAAATCTATCACAGAAAGTATACTAAAAAATTTCTGTACATTACACAATGTTTTTTTAGGTACCTAAATATAAATCAATATTATTTCCCATTTCTGATATTTCTCATGAGAAATTTCTTTGTAACCAGTCAGGTTAAAGACATTTATTTGTAACCAATCAAGTTAAAGACATTTACTTGTAACCAGTCAAGTTCAAGACATTTATTTGTAACCAGTCAAGTTAAAGCAATTTATTTGTAACCAGTCAAGTTAAAGACATTTATTTGTAACCAGTCAAGTTAAAGACATTTATTTGTAACCAATGAAGATAAAGCAATTATTTTGTAACCAGTCAAGTTAAAGACATTTATTTACAACCAATCCAATTAACATTTATTTTTAACCAATCAAGTTAAAGACATTTATTTGTAATCAATCAAGTTAGCATTTATTTGTAACCAATCAAGTTAAATGTTGTATTTTTAACCAATCAAATTAAAGACATTTATTTGTAACCAATCAAGTTAACATTTACTTTTAACCAATCAAGTTAAAGACATTTACTTTTACCAGTCAAGTCAGAAATATTTATCTGTAACCAACCAAGTTAAAGACATTTATTTTTAACCAGTCAAGTTAAAGACATTTATTCGTAACCAATCATGTCAGAAACATTTATCTTTAACCAATCAAGTTAAAGACATTTATTTTAACCAATCAAGTCAGAAACATTTATTTGTAACCGATCAAGTTAAAGACATTTATTTGTAACCAATCCAGTTAACATTTATTTTTAACCAATCAAGGTTAAAGATATTTATTTGTAACCAATCAAGTTAACATTATTTTTAACCAGTCAAGTCAAAGACATTTATTTTTAACCAGTCACGCTAGAAACATTTATTTGTAACCAATCAAGTTAAAGACATTTATTTGTAACCAGTCAAGTTAAAGACATTCATCTGTAACCAATCAAGTTAAAGACATTTATTTGTAACCAGTCAAGTTAAAGACATTTATTTGTGACCAGTCAAGTTAAAGACATTTATTTGTAACCAGTCAAGTTAAAGACATTTATTTGTGACCAGTCAAGTTAAAGACATTTATTTGTAACCAATCAAGTTAAAGACATTTATTTATAATCAATCAAGTTAAAGACATTTATTTGTAACCAATCAAGTTGAAGCAATTTATTTGTAACCAGTCAAGTTGACGACATTTATTTGTAACCAGTTAAGTTAAAGACATTCATCTGTAACCAGTCAAGTTAAAGACATTTATCTGTAACCAGTCAAGTTAAAGACATTTATTTTGTAACCAGTCAAGTTAAAGACATTTATTTGTAACCAGTCAAGTAAAAGACATTTATTTGTAACCAGTCAAGTTAAAGATATTTATTTGTAACCAGTCAATTTAAAGACATTTATTTGTAACCAATCAAGGTAAAGACATTTATTTGTAACCAGTCAAGTTAAAGACATTGATCTGTGACCAGTTAATTTAAAGACATTCATTTCTAATCAGTTAAGATAAAGATTTTAATTGTATTCAGTCAAGCTAAAGTAATTTGTCTGTAATAAGTTAAATTAAATAAATTTCTTTGCAACCAGTCAGGTTGAAGACATTAATTTTCAACCAGTAAAGTTAGAGACGTTGATTTATAAACTAGTTAAATTAAAGACATTTATTCACATCCAGTCAAGTTAAAGACATTTATCTGTAATCGGTTAAGCCCAGTTAAACTTAAGACATTTATTTGTAAACAGTCAACGTAAAGAAAAAAAAAATTTATCTAGAAACATAACGTCCTCAGATATCGAAAGTAATTCCACGCGCAGAAAGGAAAATAAAAGTCTCACTTTCTTCATAAACTGCGCTTTGTAAACTAATGCAAGCGATAACCAGCTCATACCGAATCACGCAGAAAACTGTACCTTCTGTTACTTGCAGCATAAGGACCAATATTCATTCTCAAATCTTACGCTGTAAGCAGTAAAGGCCAGTGGGCAGCTCTCACTAGTTTATGCTTTATGACGAAGTATCAAAACATCTACAATTCTAAACCAGCTTCACCTAGATCGAATGGATTCTCTCTCCCCTTATTTTTACGACTTTTCACAAACTACAGAAAATGAATACCTTTAAAAACTAAGAAGAAATGGAAAGAAAGGCTATAGCCGCATAAGAAATTCATACACGCGTGTCATTTGAGTCAGTTTCCCGTGATTAATTTGGTTCAAAAAAATATCGAACAGGTAATTTTCTGGTCGTTGGGTCTATCGGCTGGTCAATGTGACTACCCACGTGCAGGCGGTGTGATGGGATTAAATGACTAACAAGGTCGCTTTGATAATGTTGAAACTGCACAGAACATTGAAACTCACGGTCTTAGGAATTACATCAAGCACCAAATTCTTATCTTTATCCCAAATAATCTTGATATATGCTTCATTTACTGTTTACTGTCCTAAAATTATAAAAAAAAATTAAAATTTACTCAAAGCAGTGCAGTCTCTTATCAGCAAGGCGGTTATCATGACAATTATTGCTCTTGGAGCGGGAAATTCTATTGTCACAGTGATTCGATCTTGTTCAGAATTCACCGATTTCTGTATTCTATTCACGCGCTTGAAGCTGCATGAACGAACTCCATTGCACTAGGATCAAAATGCATATAACAGGCAAATCATTGATGTGCTATATGGCATTGTTTTCCTTTTTTCTTTCTTTTGAGAAATTAAACAGCTGGCAACAACAGGCCACTCATGTGAACAGTTTTATTTTCTTTTCGTATTAATCATAATCTGCTGTGACTTCTTTTACTACTTTATCATGGGATTTATGTTTTAATAAGAAACAGTTTTAAGTAGCCAGGCGGAAAATAAAACATATAATCAACACGCACATCATGATTTTATTCTATAAAAGTCCTACGTAAAATATCATTTCATAGTATCGGCGCGGCCCTCGGTCTAGTTGCCACCAAGATGCTTCAGTTGCCACGTACCGCCAGACGAAACTCCAGGGCAATAGCTACTTCTTATTGTATCCTTTATATCGCTTAAATTTCGATAATTTTAAACAGTGAGAGGCAAAATTACTGGCCGATCACTTTACGTAGGCGTCACGCGACTACAAACACCGGTAATATTACTCGCAAATGAGAGATGGAAGCGTTCTCTTCAGAGAAACATCTGAATAATTACTTGCGCATCTAACACAAGCACAAAGGGAGCAGTTGAACCCGTTCGTCCGGACAGGAAAACGCTCAACAAAATGCGGTAAGATGATTTTCATTAATTTCCTTTGTTTTCTTTGTTCCTCAGTTCAGTAAATACTGAACAGTTCACGTGTACTCTCTTCATGATAGTGTGCGTGTACAAATTATAATTTGCTGTGCTTGACATTTTTTTTTCTGTGAAATCGATGTGAATAGTCTATGACCAATTTTTATGATTTATTTACGTCTGTAGGTAGTTTTGTGATGAAGACTATTTAGACAATTCGTTGGCTATATGAATGCCTACGTCTTTATATAGATATGAGGTACAGTTTGATTCCATTATGGGAAATACTGAAATTTCAGATTTTTTAAACTTGTTTAGTATTGATCTCCGATAATGACTGGCAATAATACTTTCGAAGCTCTCGATTATAGCCAATCTTAGCTGATGACACAAGTTACGAGAAGAGAGAGAGAGAGAGAGGCCTTTGCGACAATGACGTCTCGAGATATAAGTATTTCTTGCAACTCTGTGCAGCCAGCACAACAGCATGACTCTGTGCAACCAGCGAAGCAGCATGCACCCAGTGACCTCATGAAGTACAAAAGAACAATTGAAGTTTTGAAAGCTGTGTAAAAAGGCTGTTATTGACAGTTGTTAAGATTTTTTTTTTTTTAAATAATCACAAACTACCAGTTTTTATTTTGACACCTAGACGGTGATAGAGGTTTCTAAAATGTTGTCAAAAACGAGCAATCCCTCTAGGAATGGATTTCCAACGTAGTGAATATTATTTTAGTGATATTGAGGCACCAAGTGTCTTAACCACTATTACCAATACGCCTTCGACTGTTTTTTATACTATTATTTAGCTTACTAAACGTCTTCCCCCAACCCCCTCCAGAGGGGATGGCTTACTTTGGGATGAGGTTGCTACCCCCAGGCAGCTCCCCACCCTAGCTTAAACACACCACAGTCACCTAACCACCAAATACTTACCGTAATTCACTACGTTAACCAAAGACATTTCAACATCATGGGATCGATTCTGGGTTTCTCCTGGCGAGGCAGGGTCGTTAACCTTTGACCAACTATTAAATCACCAACTTCGTCATTCTTTACTATTTTACTCTCCTTTGAACGTTTCACCACATGTACAAACCATATACATATATATATATATATATATATATATATATATATATATATATATATATATATATATATATATATATATATATATATATATATATGTGTGTGTGTGAATACTTTAAGAACATGATTTAGTTGCTTTATTGAGCATCACATAATGATAAAACTTCATTGTGGTATTAGAGGTTTTTAAAAATTTTGTTTATATTGACTGATAGTTTTAATTTTAATGCCGTTTCATGCCACACTTGTATACATTTAGTTTCACTCACAGGATCTTGGAGGAAAAGAAGATTGCCCTGGGCATTGGGGCGGGCATAGGGGCAGCACTTGTCGGCTGGTGGGCATGGCAAAGGTCCTCAACTCCACCTCTTCCGGACAGGTGAGTTGATTGCCTACAACCTATTTGAATTCTCTGTGCATCGCAGGTATGACTGACAAGTGAGGTTTTGTCTTGAAGATTTAAAGTGTCTTCTGGCTCGCCATTTTCTCCTTGATACCTCAGAAAATGTTCTCGTGCCCCCGTCCAATATAAATACAATACAAACATATGAAAAGGATTATTGATACAACCCTTGCTGGCTGTCATGTCTCGTACCCCCAAGGTTTAAGGCTTCGTACCCATTTGGGGGTACAGGTACCCCAGGTTAAGAGCCACTGATTTAAAATGAAAGGTTTTGTTTTCTGGCTTTACCCAAAAGAAATAATCTCTAGTTAATATTACTGTAAGCTGTCTGCGAGAGACCCTCTCGGCTGCGTTCAACTTATAATGTGAATTTGTTTCAATTTTCTTATTAATATCATTAAGTGGACTGCAACTGTGGCAGCAATTATCATTATTTCACGAAAGCGTTGTTTTCGTAATTTATTCATTTTAATAATTCTATCTTTTCTCCTCTCAGGGGACTGAATGCATTAGATGATCAACATTATCATCAAAACAGCTATTTTGAATTACCCTTTACACTTCGTAGTGGGGTAGTGCCGCCAGTGCACCTCATGCAGTGCACTGTAGGCATTACTCAAGGTTCTTTGCAGCGTCTCTTCGGCCCCTAGCTGCAACCCATTTCATTCCTTTTACTGTACCTCCGTTCATATTCTCTTTCTTCCATCTTTCTTTCCAACCTCTCCTAACTGTTACACCTTTCAAACCTTTTACTGTCAGTTTCTCTTCCAGCGCTGAATGACCTCATAGGTCCCATCGCTTGGACTTAGGACTGAACTCAATATTCTATTCGACTCTATTACCTTTTACATGGCCTTCGAGAAATAAGTGACAACCCATTAAAAACCTAATGAAAACAGATGAATTAACAATGATTATCCTCGTCATTATTCAACAGTTGGGAGGAAGTAGGCGAGGTGTCCGAGTTGGTCATCTATCCGGTAAAATCTGCTCGCGGCCTCCGACAGAAAGAAGGGCAGGCGGGGATCTATGGACTGAGCTCGAACCATCTGGAAGACAGGTACGAAAGACAGTATTTGTTACCCCCTCTCTCTCTCTCTCTCTCTCTCTCTCTCTCTCTCTCTCTCTCTCTCTCTCTCTCTGGCGTTGCATCCCAGGCTGAATTTAAGCCATCACCTGCCAAGTGCAAAGATCTCTGCTTGCCAGAGCGTCTGTACTGACCAAAGCCAAGATGGCCACTTGCCAATATGGCTTCATGTTACAGCTAAGTAATCAAAACTCATAAAGGCACGTTAATTCATTGACCTCGGGGCTTCCAATCTTACCGTTGGTTTGACATCCAAGGTCAAGATGTGACCCTTGGCTGCAGTATCTTATTATTATTTTTATTATTCCAGAGTCTTCATGGTCGTCAACGCAGAGGGGACCCTCGTCACCAGCAGGCAAGCCGAGCGCCTTGCCGCCGTCGTGACCGAGTGGCAAGGTCACACCTTGACCTTGAAATTCCCGGGCCACGAGGACGTTTCAGTCGACGTAGAAAATGGCCTCAGAGACAGACCGGTTGTGGTGTCAAAGTAAGTCTTGGAAAATATTTATTTTCGACTTTTCATTTCAATATGTCTAGTACAGTAATCCTTATAGTTATTCGGTAATCTTTATTTAACCTAAACAATTGTTTCCCTTTATCTGCTAAGGGTGCGACCTACAACAGTTTACTAGCCACCAGGTGCATAAATTCACTACATAAATCAATTCAGGCACACATTCGAGCTCATTGGAACACGCCTAAATTGTTCAGCCACTCGCCATAAGCTTATCCCCAAAATCTAACTTTTGAACGTAGCATCGGCTACCTAATGATGTCACTGCTCATTTGTGCACTAAAACTAATAACTAGCAAATTTTTTTTTAGATGGTTCGGTCATGTAGAAAGAATGGACGCTAAAAACAAAAAGTAGGAGAAGAAAACTCAGAAATTGGTAGATGGTGTCAAAGAGGTATTGGAATTTTGGGACCTCAACATCCCGTAAGCGAGACAGAAAGTAATAACGCAGTGTGTGTGTAAGCGTGTGTGCGGGCGTGTAAGGGGATTTTAAAACGCTCAGTAGGTGTAATAAGTGACTGATGTTGTGGAAGTTTCCTAAAATAAGGAGTCATCCAGGATTTGAGACTTTTAGTGTGAAAGGCCCAGTGAATTATGGAAGGCGAAAACACACACACCCATATATATATATATATATATATATATATATATATATATATATATATATATATATATATATATATATATATATATATATATATATATATATATATATATATATACGTACACATATGTATTATTATTATTATTATTATTCAGAAGATGAAACCTACTCATATGGAGCAAGCCCACCACAGGGGCCACTGACTAGAAACTCGAGCTTCCAAAGAACATTAAGGTGTTCATTAGGAAGAAGTAAGAGGAAGTAAAGGGAAATACATAAAGAGGAGATCCCACTTATTAAAAAAGAAAAAAGGAATCAGTAAATTAAGAAAGACATAAAAATGCATTAAAATGCAATGCTTTTGTCCTTGTGTGTAAAGGTCCCCTGCATAATTTTCTTCCGTGTCTCCTCCAGATTCCGGGCCCTGAAACTCCAGGGTATAGACTGCGGGGACGAAGTCTCAGCCTGGCTCTCGACAGTCTTGCACGATGACAAGGAGAAAGTAAGACTGATATTCAAAGGAGACTTGGTTAAGGACAGGCCCGCTGAAATACCGCAAGTTAAACACGAATTCACTCAATACAACAAAAGAGATCGAGTGAGTTTTCCTTTGCAGAGAAAACTTTCCACGCTCTCATTTTTAGCTTTGGCTGTTTATGCTTTCTTTTTTAGCTTTTGCTGTTTATATTTACTTTTCATCTTTAGCTGTTTATGCCTCGTTCATGTCTTCGGCTATTCTTGTTTCCATTTTGTCTTTAGCTGTTTATGTTTTTAGGTTTTGCTGTTTGTGCTTTCATTTTAGCTTTTGCTGTTTATGCTTCCCTTTTATCTATAGCTGTTTTTGCTTTCATTTTATGTTTAGTTGTTTATGCTTCCTTCTTACCTTTAGTTGTTTATCCTTCTATTTTGTCTTTAGCTGTTTGTGCTTCCATTTTATCTTTAGCTGTTTATGCTTCCATTTTATCTTTAGCTGTTTATGCTTTCATTTATCTTTAGCTGTTTGTGCTTCCGTTTTATCTTTAGCTGTTTATGCTTGCATTTTATCTTTAGCTGTTTGTGCTTTCATTTTATGTTTAGCTTTTTGTGCTTCCTCTTTATCTTTAGCTGTTTTTGTGGTTTAGGTGTTTGTGCTTGCCACTATCTTCATCTACGTCTTAACAAATTCTAGAGTTTCTCGAATACTGCCTTGAAACGCAAAATGTCACCGGAAGGTCCTTTTTTTGACTCACAATTATTTTATTTCACAATTTTCACTTTTTGTCAACCAAGGTATTAGGGAACTAAGTCCTTATAAAGCTTCCAAATAGAGAACACATATAAAAATACGTAAGTTAAGGAGTTAGGCAAAAAGGTAGCTAGAATACATATAGAAAAAGATAAGAAGTGTCAGAGGATTGAATGTCAAGCTGAAACTGAGTGAAGTTGACTAAGAGTGCTCGGGAGTTTGGTGTTTGGAGTGTATAGATAAGGATTCCAGATTTCCTTGACTGGGAGACCACATTGAAAGTCTGTAACATTGTAAATTTCAAGGAAGACTGTCATTACGGATCTCCTGACAAGTGAAAGTTCGTAACACTATTAATATCACAGCATATTGCCATTATGGATCTCTTAACAAGGGATCTGCATTACAAATCCTGGTCAGGGAAAGCTAACCAATGTTTCAGTGGATTTCGTTCTAGAAGACGAGGCTTCCGCAAAGCCACTAACTTCTAACCAGGCCACAAAAACGCAACACCTACATTTCAGCTAGCATCAGCTGATTTAAAATACAACTCGACACTAGTACGTACCAGTATAGCATCCTCAAATATCCACAGCAATGCACTTGGGTATTTAAAATATGACTTTAACTTGATTCGACAGGCCGTGTATACAGATGACAGCAGCTACCACTTGGCCTGCCAATCTTCGCTGGAGGAACTGAACTCCCGTCTGGATGCACCCATCCCGATGGACCATTTCCGCCCAAATATCGTGGTGAGTGGCTCGCAGGCTTACGATGAGGACGACTGGGTCTATGCCAAAATCGGCGAAGTGATTCTCAGGAGACTGAAGCCGTGCGAGAGGTGAGAAAACTTGTTTGGGAAAGAAGAAGAAGAAGAATCTGAGTCTTTTTTTAAGTTATACATTATATGTGGTATATAATTAATGTTAAGTACATCTCATATCCTCGAAGACGCGTGTATATCATTTCAAATTCGCTGATTTTTTTTTTATTCTTGTTGGAAAATATGACAGTGATTTATGTCGTAGATATTCATCATATGTGAAGTATATAATTATAAGCTACGTGTCCACCCACCAACACTTTGAATTCTGTCGTAACTTGTGCCACACTCAAACAATGCCCTCTCAGACTTATGAAGTCTTGCGAGTTCAGGGAGTTACGTGACTTTGCAATTTCTCAGAGCAAAGCCAATGGGGCTGACACCCAATGGCCTCTGCCTCTGTAAAGAACAAAGATTATATGAATCAGTTAAAATAGAAGGCGGAAGTAAATCGGTACCTTTGGCTTATGCATATCAACATCCCGTACTTTGGAAAACTCACATTTCCTGATTTGTAAAAAAAAAAACGGCGGTGTTTTATTGTAAATGAGAGTTGAACTATTTCCTTACTTTTATGATTCATATTTTATCATTCTCTTCAGGTGCTTGCTGACGACAGTTGATCCAATCAAGGGAAAAAGAAATAAAAACATGGAGCCCCTCACTACTTTAAAGAAGTAAGTGGATAATATTTATTCTCTGGGAAGTTTGGTGTTAGATTTTATATATATATATATATATATATATATATATATATATATATATATATATATATATATATATATATATATATATATATATATATATATATATATATATATATATATATATATATATATATATATATATATATATATATATATATATATATATATATATATATATATATATATATATATACTAACGATTATAATTCTGTCCACTCTGTACCTCTGCCAGGCCTCAAATTCGCTGCAGCGCCATTTCTCCGAAACAAGGATCATGACTTGAATCTCTTGGGGAATCTTATTCCATTTCTGTCATGCTGCTGGACAAACTCAATGAAGCCCACGCGACTCGCAACAACAGTCAGATGTTTTATTTGTCTGCCATAGAGACGTTACCTGTATAATTCACTTTTAAAACATGATGAACACACACACACACACAGCGTGTGCGTATATGCTAATACTTCCAGGTTCCGTAGACTCACATTAGTCTTGAATTGTACTTGGTTTCATGCTACTGGTTTTTCTCTGTTGTTACTTTTATTTATAACTTTCACGTTGCTTGGAGGTGTGTGTTTGTGTGTGTGTGTGTGTGGCTGAACTCGCAGCTTGGGTCTTGACAGAAGATTAAACACCTGCGGCAGACAGCAAGGCTTCAAATTCCACACCGCATTCACAAATGCACATTGTCTTCAACGTTACTGAACAGTCCAAATGCTTTCTGCAGCTGGGCCTCTAGGATCATAATACAGAACATCAGCAGTTACCATTCTTGCATTTTGAAACCGATTGCGAGATCCTATAGCATACATTATAATGTGGGACGTCTTAGAGAGGCAACTCCGCAGATAATTGTGGCTAAAGACGAAGAAGAAGAATTGTGGTATAATCATAAATCTCGTTGCAAGACATGTTACTCTGCGGTTCTTCCATCTGACATGTAGCCGCTGTAGATTCCCCTTACCTCTTGGCCGCTTGCTCCAGACAGCTAGGATCTGTTGCAATATTCGTTTGAGCTTCTGGTTTTTTTTATTTTCATCATTTTACAAGGCAGGAAGTCATCATTTCATCTTTTTACGAGGCAGGAACCCATCATTTAACCGTTTAACAAGGCGGGAACCCATCATTTCATCTTTTTATAATGCAGGAACCCATCGTTTTACCTTTTAACAAGGCAGGAACCCATCATTTTACCTTTTAACAAGGCAGGAACCCATCATTTCATCTTTTTACAAGGCATAAACCTAACATATTATCTTTTAACAAGGCAGGAACCCATCATTTAATATTTTTACAAGGCAGGAACCCAACATTTCATCTTTTTACAAGGCAGGAACCCATCATTTTATCTTTTAATAAGGCAAGAACCCATCATTTCATTTTTTTACAAGGCAGGAACCTATCATTTCATCTTTTTACAAGGCAGGAGCCAAGTATTTTATCTTTTAACAAGGCAGGAACCCATCATTTCATCTTTATACAGGCAGGAACCTAACATTTCATCTTTTTACAATGCAGGAACCCATCATTTCATCTTTTTACAAGGCAGGAACCTAACATTTCATCCTTTTAAAATGTCACTTATGTCATTTGTCTGATATTCCTGTTCATTTTGTCCATAGTTTCTGGAGAACTCACCTGGACCCTCTTTTCTCTCAGGTACCGGCTGCTGAAAGATGCCCCTCCCGAATTAGTCACAGCTTGGAAGTCGAAGCCCATCTTTGGCCTCACAATGAGCATCGACGCCACAGGGAGAATAGCTGTTGGAGACAAGGTCTTCATTGCCAGGGCTTCCGTCTACCCTCAGTTCAGAGGGTACTGAGGTTTCTTCAGAACTACTTGAAGAAAATTGAGTTTTGTCAGAATTACTTGAAGAAAATTAAGTGTTTGGCAATTTTCTTCAGAACTACTTGAAGGAAATTGAGTTTTCTTCAGAACTACTTGAAGAAAATTGAGTTTTCGTCAGAATTACTTGAAGAAAATTGAGTTTTCTTTAGCACTACCCGAAGAAAATTAAGTTTTCTTCAGAACTACTTGAAGGAAATTGAGTTTTCTTCAGAACTACTTGAAGGAAACAGAGGGTTTCTTCAGAACTTCTTGAAGAAAATTGAGTTTTCGTCAGAATTACTTGAAGAAAATTGAGTTTTCTTTAGCACTACTTGAAGAAAATTGAGTTTTCTTCAGAACCACTTGAAGGAAATTGGGTTTTCTTCAGAATTACTTGAAGGAAATTGAGTTTTCTTCAGAACTACTTGAATGAAATTGAGTTTTCTTCAGAACTACTTGAAGGAAATTGAATTTTTTCAGAACTACTTGAAGGAAATTGAGGTTCCTTTCTTCAGAACTACTTGAAGGAAATTGAGGTTCCTTTCTTCAGAACTACTTGAAGGAAATTGAGGTTCCTTTCTTCAGAACTACTTCAAGAAAACCGATGTTTCTTCAGAACTACTTGAAGGAAACTGAGGTCTCATCAGAACTACTTGAAGGAAACGGAGGTTTCCTCAGAACTACTTGAAGGTTTCTTCGAGTGAGGAACACTCAAACAGCAACACACAAAATCCGAGGAGCTCTCGACAGTCCATCCTTCTTGCTTTAGATTGCTTTAGATGACATTATTTACTGCACTTGCTGACTACGTCATGAATCATTGTCACATGTAACCAAAACTGAAACTTTGAGCATTGATTAACATCCACATACCGCTTCTTTATGTGCATGTATGTTGTCATGAAGTTTTTATGTATACTGAAAATAGTCACAGATGTATTATGAAATAAAGCAAATATCTTTAGGTGCTGATTTTTCGTCCTTTTCCTTCATCCAAGAGTTACCAGTTTTTTTTTTTTTCTAGTGGAGTAAGGGGCTTTGTCTTATCCAAAGAGTCTGCAGTAAAAACCAAAAGATAAGCTGTATAATCTCATTATTTTTTTTAACGCCTTTACACCAGAATATATCCCTTTTTAAATCATCATCATGGGGAAATGACAACAATAATCGATGCAGAAAAACTTTTTTATTTGTCAGAGTTTTTCTTCGCTCAACTGGCTGCAATGGAGGAAAGCAGTGCACGAATAAGTGATGAAAAAAGAATAACTGGTTACCTTCGTGGTTGAGAATGAGAGTGAATTTTACACATGGAGATCAAATTCATATCTTCACTACACCTCCTATTAACAAACGGGTCAATGACGAGCTATCCCATACATCCTACTACGAGATTGTTTGGCTTAGCCTCCCCTGAAATAAGATTATTATAATATTTATACATACATACTCATGGAAAATATTGATAATAGGAATAAAAAAAACTGTTTGAAATTATTACCATTATTTTACGCATAAGGGATAAAGAGAGTCCCAAGTTTACAGAAAATTATAATTCTGTCTTTTTATTATATAGTACTTTTGCTGTGGATAATGATGTAGGGAAAAAAATAGAAAATGAAAAAGAAACTGGATTAAAAGAAAGGATTAGAAGGTCTTAGAGATTATATATATATATATATATATATATATATATATATATATATATATATATATATATATATATATATATATATATATATATATATATATATATATACATACATAGAGCTTGCTTTCTCTGTCAAAATGCTAAACTGAAAAAATCCTTATCATACAAAATATTTTCAATATATCTTTATTTATTTATCAAATT
>NC_089797.1:3905390-3927890 GCF_040412425.1 Macrobrachium rosenbergii
TTTGCTGGCCCTGGCACATGCCCACTAGGACAGGGCTCTCCAAGACCACCCAGAGAGCAAGGGCAGCCCAAGGCCAGCGGGAGAATGGTGGTTGGGGGGCGGGGGGCTGCCAGATGTTCCTTTCTGTTGAATGCTGATTTGCTTCGAATCCATGCAAATTATTTTCAAAGAATAATATAATCTCTTACATAGTTTATATATATATGATGCAGACACAATTTTGCCTGTGTTAGTAGAACAAAATATTCAGTTTTTCAATAAAAGTGGCTGAGAGATAGATATTTGATTAATAAGAAAGTGGAGCAAATGAAAGAAAGGTGTAGAAATTCTAAAGTAATATACTTTAAAAAGAAGATATCTAACAGGAAAATATTTAAAAGAAAAACTGAAGTTCATGAAGCCCTTATGACATAATGATCATCATCCCTCTTATCACTTTGTTAAGACACAAGAATATTTTTACTTTTTAATTTCCATATTTAGTTATCAAATCATTATCTACCAAATGTTTCTGATAAATCCTGTTTCTTAATCATTAAAAAAAAAAAAAAGCAGAAAATGGAGGAAATTCCGAGAAATTTCTGACGATTCTGAAAAAACAGCAAATAGCAGCCCATAAACCTGGTTGTTCCTCACAAGTTCCTTCTTTTTAGGCGGGAAATTTGCTAACCTATTATTGGCTGTCAATGACATCATTAATCCATCAGCTGCTACGTCACACAAATTGTTACCATAGATCACAAATATACTAACTCTAGATCGTCATTTAGTTAAATATATCTCGTTTTTGTCCAAATATCCAGTGTTACAAAGACTCCAATTATATATAAAATGTTCTCGATTAGATATGAAGTGGAGAAATGCTCTCAAATTATAATTATTCGTCCTTTCTCATCAAGGAAGAGTGGCCAGTTTTTGTTTATGTTTAGAGTATGAAGCACGTGCTTATCCAAGGAGTCTGAAGTAGATAATCTAAAAACCTACATAACTTTTTGACCAAATTAAAGAAATAAAATCCAATTTTTACTTTAATGTCTTTTCATAAGATTATATATTTTATCAAATAATTAATGTGGGAGATGCATACAATTAACGACGTTAAATAAACATTTCTGTAAGAATTCGAGTTCATCCAAATGGCTACAATGGGGAAAGGTATCGTCTGCATAACTATTAATAACAGACTAGTTGGTTACTATCTTCATAAAGAAATACAGTGAATATTACGTATAGAGGCCAAGTGCATCCTTAATGACACTTCCTATGATTCCATTCGTTTTATAGCTGCAATCAGGTAAGAACAGACAACACTAAAATGAATATTTGTCGAAATTTAAATATTTTATTTGTTCTGATGACTCCTGGCAACAATGACCACAGGTAAACAGATGCCTTTCACGCCGTTCTTGATGGCGTTATTAGACGTAAATAAAGGTATTCAGCGAAAATCTGTTAATTATAAAGGAATATATGTGAGAAAAAATGGTTTTGACTGCTTTTGAAAGCCTTGTTTTCTTGCTGTATTGAAGAATTGCAGTGTTTAAAAGGCACTTTAAACTTCATTTGAATATATGACATTGTTTACCCTGAAGAAGCCTGATTTACAAAGAAAATAAGTAATTATTTATCATAGAAAATTAATTAAAGTAAATATTTTATGGCAGACTATGGTATAATGGAAAGTTCTTACTCTTGTTACATCCACATAAATAACAAGGACTTTCTCGTCTTTCTTGTGCGTTATTTTTCACAAATTACCTCTCATGTGCAGCCTCCATTCTTATTACCTAGTAAAATATATTCATTTGCGGATGGAGTGTCTGATTTTCTAGTCAGAATAGCATCCTTTTACAGTAAACTAAATCATATATTTTTGATGTATCAGAATTTCCCGAGATCTGCCTCAAGCATCATTAAAGACATGCTAAAAAGGGCGCTATATTCTGCTAAATACAAATCACTGGATGACTGATGATTTTCTTGGAATCCATTTAACACTGTACATCAGCCCAATTCTTACGCTGTCAGTTTTCACCAAAACTTAGCCATGATTAACTTCTCGCCAGCCAATAACAGCGCGAGTTTCCTGCTCAGCCAATCGGCAATCAGCATGCATTCGATCCCTCCTGACCATCAAACATATGAAAAACAAGACCCACCAGGATAGACAGTCTCCTCTCGTCTTTCGGTGTGAATATTGATTTTACTCTGCACCTGTTACAGAGTTATAGTTATTCTTCCTAAATACAACTGCCCAAGTCTACAAATATTTTACTCTGTAAAGAATGAAGAACATCAGCGAATTTCTGGCAGTGCAGCTTATTGAAAAATCAATTGCTTTTACTTAATTTATATTTCTTCCTATCGAACGCTGATTTGCTTTTAATCCATCTAAATTCATTTCAAAGAATAATATAATCTCCTCTTTTTGTTTACATAGTTTATATATATGATGCGGACACAATTATGCTTGTGTAGATAGATAGTAGAACAAAAGTAATAAGTCTTTCAATAAAAGTGGCTGAGAGATAGATATTTCATTAATAAGAAAGTGGAGCAAATGAAAGAAAGGAGTAGAAATTCTAAATACTTTAAAAAGAAGATATTAAACAGGAAAATAATTAAAAGAAAACTGAAGTTCATGAAGCCCTCATAACCTATAGTGATCCTCTTATCACACTTCTTTGAGATACAAGAATATTTTTACTATTTTAATTTCCATATTTAGTTATCAACTCATTCTCTACCAAATGTTTCTGAATTTAATAAATCTCTGACGATTCTGAAAAAACAGCAGAACAGCAGCCCATAAATCTGGTTGTTCCTCACAAGTTCCTTCTTTTTAGGCGGGAAATTTGTTAACTTATTATTGGCTGTCGATGACATCATTAACTTCGTCAGCTTCTACGTCACACAAATTGTTACCATAGATCACAAATATACTAACTCTAAATCGTCATTTCATTAAATTTATCTCGTTTTTGTGCAAATATCCAGTGCTACAAGACTCGAATTAGACATATAAAATGTTCTCGATTAGATATGAAGTGGAGAAATGCTCTCAAATGATAATTATTCGTCCTTTCTCATCAAGGAAGAGTGGCCAGTTTTTGTTTATGTTTAGAGTATGTAGCACGTGCTTATCCAAGGAGTCTGAAGCAAATAGCCTAAAAACCTACTTAACTTTTTGACCAAATTGAGACAATAAAATCTAATTTTTACTTTATTGTCTTTTCATAAAGTTATATAATTTATCAAATAATTAATGTTGGAGATGCATGACAATTAACGACGTAAAATAAACACTTCTGTAAGAATTCGAGTTCATCCAAATGGCTATAATGGAGAAAGGTATCGTCTGCATAACTAACAATAATAGACTAGTTGGTTACTATCTTGATAAAGAAATACAGTGAATACTACGTATGGAGGACAAGTGCATCTTTAATTCCACCTCCAATGATTCCATTATTTTTTATAGCTGCAATCAAGTAAGACCAGACAATGCTAAAGTGCATATTTGTCGAAATTTAAATGTTTTGTTTGTTCTGATGACTCCTGGCAACAATTACCTCAGGTAAACAGTTGCCTTTCACGCCGTTTCTTGATGGCATTATTAGACGTAAATAAAGGTATTCAGTGAAAATCTACTAATTATAAAGGAATATAGATGAGAAAAAATGGTTTTGACTGCTTCTGAAAGTCTTGTATTCTTGCTGTATTGAGGAACTGCAGTGTTTAAAAGGCACTTTAAACTTCATTTGAATATATGACATTGTTTACCCTGAAAAATCCTGATTTACAAAGAAAATGGTTAATCATTTATCATAGAAAATTGAAGTAAATATTTTTTTATGGTAAACAATGATATAAAGGAAAGTTCTGACTTATTGCATCCGCAAGGATGACAAGGACTTTCTCGTCTTTTTTGTGCGTTATTTTTCACAAATTACCTCTCATGTGCAGCCTCCATTCTTATTACGTAGTAAAATATGTTCATTTGTGGATGAAGTGTCTGATTTTCTAGTCAGAATAGCATCCTTTTACAGTAAATTAAATCATATATTTTTGATGTATCAGAATTTCCCGAGATCTGCCTCAAGCATCATTAAAGACATGCTAAAAAGGGCGATATATTCTGCTAAATACAAATCATTGAATGATTGATGATTTTCTTGGAATCCATTTAACACTGTACATCAGCCCAATTCTTACGTTGTCAGTTTTCACCAAAACTTAGCCATGATTGCTCGAACACGTGGACTCTGGCTTTGGGTTTCATGAAATCGCCCTAATACCTTCCTAACCGAATCTTACCTACTTAAACTACTTAAAGGTCCATGGAGTCCATTAGGTAAGTCTAACTAAGTTTTTTAAAAGCTGGATTCCGTTAAAGACTTATCTCTAATTCTGAAAACTGTCCTCATAGCTAATTTGCCTTTAATCCATCGAAATTAATTTCAAAGAATAGTAATATCTCTTTTTGTTAAATACTTATATATATATATATATATATATATATATATATATATATATATATATATATATATATATATATATATAGTATGTATATGTATATATGATGCAGATACAATTTTTCTTGTCTAATTAAGAAAGATTATTATCAGTTTTTCAGTAAAAAGGGCTGAGAGAAATTCGATAAAAAAAGAAAGGAGAGCAGCAGTGAGTGAATGGACTCTAAAATTATACTTTTAAATTAAGAAAATAATTAAAAGAAAAACTGAAGTTCATGAAGCCTTGGTTCGTTAAGGTACAAGAATATTTTTTTCTATTTTAATTTCCATACTTAGTTATTAAATCCTTATCTAGGAAATGTCTCTGATGAATCCAATTCAATTATGAAATTTAAAAAAAAAAAAAGTGAAATCTGACGATTTTGAAAAAACAGCAAATAGCAGCCCATAAACCTGGTTGTTCCTCACAAGTTCCTTCTTTTTAGGCGGGAAATTTGCTAACCTATTATTGGCTGTCGATGACATCATTAACTCGCCCAGCTTCTACGTCACACAAATTGTTACCATAGATCACAAATATACTAACTCTAAATCGTCATTTCATTAAATATATCTCGTTTTTGTGCAAATACCCAGTGTTACAAAGATTCGAATTATGTATAAAATGTTCTCGATTAGATATGAAGTGGAGAAATGCTCTCAAATGATAATTATTCGTCCTTTTCTCATCAAGGAAGAGTGGCCAGTTTTTGTTTATGTTTAGAGTATGTAGCACGTGCTTATCCAAGGAGTCTGAAGTAAATAATCTAAAAAACCTACTTAACTTTTGACCAAATTAAGGAAATAAAATCTAATTTTTACTTTACTGTCTTTTCATAAAGTTATATATTTTATTAAATAATTAATGTTGGAGATGCATACAAATAACGACGTAAAATAAACATTTCTGTAAGAATTCGAGTTCATCCGAATGGCTACAATGGAGGAAGACATCGTCTGCATAACTAATAATAATAGACTAGTTGGTTACTATCTTGATAAAGAAATACAGTGAATACTACGCATGGAGGACAAGTGCATCCTTAATTACACCTCCAATGATTCCATTATTATTATAGCTGCAATCAGGTAAGAACAGACAACACTAAAACGCATATTTGTCGAAATTTAAATGTTTTATTTGTTCTGATGACTCCTGGCAACAATGACCACAAGTAAACAGATGTCTTTCATACCGATGCTTGATGGCGTTATTAGACGTAAATAAAGGTATTCAGTGAAAATCTGTTAATTCTAAATGAATATAGATGAGAAAAAATGGTTTTGACTGCTTTTGAAAGCCTTGTTTTCTTGCTGTATTGAAGAATTGCAGTGTTTAAAAGGCACTTTAAACTTCATTAAATATATGACATTGTTTACCCTGAAGAAGCCTGATTTATAAAGAAAATGGATAAATATTTATCATAAAAAATTAATGTAACTAATTTTTTATGGCAAACTATGTTATAATGGAAAGTTCTTACTCTTGTTACATCCAGAAGAATAACAAGGACTTTCTCGTCTTTCTTGTGCGTTATTTTTCACAAATTACCGTTCATGTGCAGCCTCCATTCTTATTACCTAGTAAAATATATTCATTTGTGGATGAAGTGTCTGATTTTCTAGTCAGAATAGCATCATTTTCTAGTAAATTAAATCACATATTTTTGATGTATCAGAATTTCCCGAGATCTGCCAAAAACATCATTAAAGGCAAGCTAAAAAGGACGCTATATTCTGCTAAATACAAATTACTGGATGATTGATGATTTTCATGGAATCCATTTAACACTATACATTAGCAGCAAATAATGACGTCATCGACAGTCAATGATAAGGCAGCATTTTCCCGCCTAAAATGAAGGAACTTGTGAAGAACAACCAGGTTTTTGGGCTGATGTTTCCTGTTTTCTCAAAACCGTCAGAAATTTCTGTAGATTTCATTTTCCGTTTCAGCAGGAGAAAAAAAGTTGCGTCATTAACCACAGTTATGAATGGAGGCCCTTCCAGTCTCTCAGTTCACGTGTTGGTATAGTTGCCAGGTGTCTCTATGTACAAATAACAGATTTAAATTTCGACAAATATGCACTTTCGTGGTGTCCTCTTTTACACAGTGGTAGCTAGTAAAAGTAAGGAATCATTGGAGGTGTATTGAAATACGCACTTGGCCTCCATACACAGTATTCTCTGTTTTTCCTAACCAAGAAAGTAACCAGCTAGTCTTTACCGTCTATTTTGCAGACGCTACTTTCTCCATTGTAGCCATTTTGTGAACTCTAATTCTTGCAAAAAAGTTGGTTTTGCGTCGTTAATTGGCGTTCAGTTCTAACATTTATTATTTGAGGACGATTTAATCCTAAGAAAAGGCATTAAAGATAGACGTTAGATTTTTACAGCTTTAGTTTCATCAAGAATTTAATTAGGTTCTTTGTTTATGACTCTAGACTCCTTGGAAAGGAAAACACTCTTGACTTCAAACAAAATCATAAACTGGCTACTCTTTGATGAAGGAAAATGTTGAATAATTAGCATTTCAGAGCATTATCGTCGTATAAATCTATTTTAAAATACTTTAAATAGAATTCGAGACTTTGTCACAATGGACATATAAAAACGAGACAAGTTTATGTAAATGACGGTCTAGAATTAGAAAATTTGCGATGTATGGCAACTATTTGTAACGTGGTACGAGGAGGAGTTAATGATGTCATCGACAACCAATGAGAGGGCACCGATGTTCCCGCCTAAAAAGGAGGAACTAAGTGGGTTCAACCATGTTTATGGGTTACTGTTTGGAAAGTGAGTCCAAAATTTCAGATAATTTTGGGAAGATTCCTCGTTTTTGCGTGATTTTATTTTTTTCTTTCTCCATGAGACTATTGATGTAAATTACGATTAAATCACTAAAAATAAAGAGAAAATGGAGATATTATTCTCGAATCATAATAATTGATAAGAGGGATCACGCCATTTTTCCTTTAGCGAGTGTGTAATTTATTCTTGGGGAGAGAGAGTGTTTCACCATTTCCTTGTCAATTGGATGCTTTTTCTCCTCACTTTGCTATTCCTTTCTTTCATATGATCGACCTTTTAATTACATTTCACCAGACGCTTTCATTAAATACACTGATTATTTTTATTCTCAAAACAGGAAAAGTTACTAATTAGAGAGATGAGATGATTATAATTTGGTCCAAACATAAGGGTAATAATTTCTGTAATGGCTGAGTGGATGAATATTAAACATAATTGATCATTGTAAATTAAACCTAGACAAGAAAGTTCCCACATAATACATAACCATTTCATATATATATATATATATATATATATATATATATATAAATTTATATACCCATATGTATATATACAGTATATATATATATATATATATATATATATATATATATATATATATATATATATATATATATATATATATATATATATATATATATATATATATATATATATATATATATATATATATCGCAATTTGACACAAATCGAATGTGGGCTTCAAGTTTTTTTAAAGAAATTATAAGCATTAAAAAAAATATAAATGAAACGAGGGCACATCAATAAATGTACAAGAGCTTTGTGTAGATATGTAACCAGTCTTGCACCATCCATTATTGTATTCACTTCTATAAACCAATACATGAAGTAATCAACTTCCCACATCATCTGTAGTAAAGGTAATTCATAAATTTAAGCATTGTAAATACAATATATATCGTATACATACAACATTATTCTTAAATAATACAATCAAAATTTAATTCATAATTTTTTATATACAGTTAAATGCCATCATGTATCACATGCACTACTGTACTAGAAATACATGGATACAAACTGTATCTTCACACATAATAATATTGGCTATAATAGTTAAGGTTGTCCACATACCTTATATATAAGAGAACAAAAATAATAAATTTTTTTAGCTATTAGACTAATAATTTTACCATCTAACCCAATATCAAAATTATATTTATTAATGAGAGCGACTAGTGCAATGAAATTGCATGCAATAAAGAGAAAATAACAATAGACGGATGTTAATATATGCAGTTAAAAACAACTAACAATAAATGCTCTCGTAACATTCCTTTCATGACGAGAATGCCTTTGTTTACTATATTTGATGACGTCATCAACCAGAGTTATGAATGAAGCCAGCATTCTTCCACCCTAGCTGGTAATATGTTGTTATAGTTGCCAGTTGTTACCATTTACAAACAACGTATTCAAATCTGGACACACATTCACTTTAATGGTGACTGTTCTCGAACAGTGGTAGCTAACAAAGTAAAGCGTCATTGGAGATGTTAATGAAATATACACTTGGCCTCCATATGTAGTATTCTCTGTAATCCTCAGCCATGAAAGTGACCAACTAGTCTCTTTTGGCCTTATTTTAGCAGACACCGCCTTCCTCCATTGTAGCCATTTAGGTGAGCTCTAATTCTTATAAAATAGTTGGTTTTGCGTCGTTAATTGTTGTTCCTATCTCATAATGATTATTTATTCTTATATTATATCTGACAGAAATGCAAAGCAAAGGGAAATACGATTTTATAGTTTTATTTCTTTAAAAATTTAAGTGCTCATTAGGTATCCCTCAATAATCCTTGGATCTTGCACTTATTACGCCAGGGAAAAACATAGCTGGCAACTTTTCCATAAACGAAAATAACTAATAATTAACATTTAATAGCAATTCTTTCATTCAAACATATGTGAAAATATTTTATATAGGATTTAAGAATTTGTAATAATGAGCATGTGCACAAAAACGAATTATGTTGAAATAAATTACGGTTTACAGTTAAAATCTTTGTGACTTATGGCAACACCTTCATGACGTATGCAGCAGCCGAAAGTGATGACGTCACAGTCAGCCAATGGCAGGGCAGTAATTTTCCCGCCAAAAAAGAGGTTACTGTGAGGAACAACCAGGCTTATGCGTTGCTGTTTGCTAATTTTCCAAAACCGTCAAAAATTCGGTTTTTTGTTACATTTTTTCAAATTTCTTTTGAAATAAAATTATTTTATGTATATGAGTTTCACTAGAAATATCATAAAAATAATGATTTAACCAATAAATATAAAAATGAAAATTATGAAAATTTTTTATCCATAATTTAAAGTCGGGAATTTTTCAAATTTCTTTCGGTATAAATGATTTATGTGTATGAAATATTATATAAATAATGATTTAACCAATGAATATAAAAATAAAAGTTATGAAAATATTTTCTCCATAATTTAAAGTTGTTGGCTTTATTTTTATTTCTCTTGGTATAAATGAATGTTGCATATGAATTTCAATAAAAATATTGATTAAATGATATTTCGATTACTAAAAAAAAATAAAAATAAAAAATAAAAATAAAAAAATTATTCTGGCATCATAGGTATATATACTGTATTCCTGTAATCATAAGAGATAAGAGGAGGCATCATGTATAATATCTGGGTAATTATTATTATTATTATTATTATTATTATTATTATTATTATTATTATTATTATTATTATTATTATTATTATTGAGAGAGAATTTTATTTGAAATTGCAGCATTTCTGTGAACTGGGTGTTTTAGTAACTTTCGTTCTTTGAAATATTTCTCGTCAAAATCATTTTTCATTTTAATGTTTATCATTTCTGAATGCACATTTTCCCTTTCACCTTCACTTTCTTTTCCTTTCTCTTCAATAGTCCTTATAAGTAAGATAACGGTAATGGCTTCTAATTACGAAAACTTTTTCTCTCACCCTCCTTCATGAAAAAAATAAATTGATTATCATCAGAAAAGCAACATTGTACCATCACCATCATTAATATCATAAGAGATGAGATCATTAAAAGCTTTCATAAACATTCTGTTTTTTGTTACACTGGCTCTTTTTAACCTTATAAGTTATTGAGAGAGAAAGATAACGGTAATGATTTCTGTAATGACTGAGTGGATGAACTTTCTGTATTTAAATAATACTATTGATATTAATTACTTTTCCAGAGAAAACTACAGCTGGCAACTCTTATTTATTAATTACTCCAGAGAACGATGAAAAATAACTAATAATGATCATTTCAGAGCATTTCTTTCATTCAAATATATGTGAAAATATTTTATATAGAATTTAAGAATTTCTAACCATGAGCATATGCACAAAAACGAATTATGTTGAAATAAATTACGGTTTACAGTTAAAATGTTTGTGACTTATGGCAACTCCTTCATGACGTATGCAGCAGCCGAAAGTGATGACGTCACAGTCAGCCAATGGCAGGGCAGTAATTTTCCGCCAAAAAGAGGTTACTGTGAGGAACAACCAGGCTTATGCGTTGCTGTTTGCTAATTTTCCAAAACCGTCAAAAATTCTGTTTTTTGTTACATTTTTTCAAATTTCTTTTGAAATAAAATTATTTTATGTATATGAGTTTCACTAGAAATATCATAAAAATAATGATTTAACCAATAAATATAAAAATGAAAATTATGAAAATTTTTTATCCATAATTTAAAGTCGTGGAATTTTTCAAATTTCTTTCGGTATAAATGATTTATGTGTATGAAATATTATATAAATAATGATTTAACCAATGAATATAAAAATAAAAGTTATGAAAATATTTTCTCCATAATTTAAAGTTGTTGGCTTTATTTTTTATTTCTCTTGGTATAAATGAATGTTGCATATGAATTTCAATAAAAATATTGATTAAATGATATTTCGATTACTAAAAAAATAAAAATAAAAATAAAAATAAAAAAATTATTCTGGCATCATAGGTATATATACTGTATTCCTGTAATCATAAGAGATAAGAGGAGGCATCATGTATAATATCTGGGTAATTATTATTATTATTATTATTATTATTATTATTATTATTATTATTATTATTATTATTATTATTATTATTATTATTATTGGAGAGAGAATTTTATTTGAAATTGCAGCATTATTAATCTGTGAACTGGGTGTTTTAGTAACTTTCGTTCTTTGAAATATTTCTCGTCAAAATCATTTTTCATTTTAATGTTTATCATTTCTGAATGCACATTTTCCCTTTCACCTTCACTTTCTTTTCCTTTCTCTTCAATAGTCCGGCTTCTAATTACGTTTTTCTCTTACCCTCCTTCATCAAAAATAAATTGATTATCATCAGAAAAGCAACATTGTACCATCACCATCATTAATATCATAAGAGATGAGATCATTAAAAGCTTTCATAAACACTGGCTCTTTTTAACCTTATAAGTAAGATAACGGTAATGATTTCTGTAATGACTGAGTGGATGAACTTTCTGTATTTAAATAATACTATTGCTATTAATTACTCCAGAGAAAACTACAGCTGGCAACTCTTCCATGAACGAAAATAACTAATAATGAGCATTTCAGAGCATTTCTTTCATTCAAATATATGTGAAAATATTTTATATAGAATTTAAGAATTTCTAACCATGAGCATATGCACAAAAACGAATTATGTTGAAATAAATTACGGTTTACAGTTAAAATGTTTGTGACTTATGGCAACTATTTCATGACGTATGCAGCAGCCGAAAGTGATGACGTCACAGTCAGCCAATGGCAGGGCAGTAATTTTCCCGCCAAAAAGAGGTTACTGTGAGGAACAACCAGGCTTATGCGTTGCTGTTTGCTAATTTTCCAAAACCGTCAAAAATTCTGTTTTTGTTACATTTTTTCAAATTTCTTTTGAAATAAAATTATTTTATGTATATGAGTTTCACTAGAAATATCATAAAAATAATGATTTAACCAATAAATATAAAAATGAAAATTATGAAAATTTTTATCCATAATTTAAAGTCGTGGGAATTTTTCAAATTTCTTTCGGTATAAATGATTTATGTGTATGAAATATTATATAAATAATGATTTAACCAATGAATATAAAAATAAAAGTTATGAAAATATTTTCTCCATAATTTAAAGTTGTTGGCTTTATTTTTATTTCTCTTGGTATAAATGAATGTTGCATATGAATTTCAATAAAAATATTGATTAAATGATATTTCGATTACTAAAAAAATAAAAATAAAAATAAAAATAAAAAATTATTCTGGCATCATAGGTATATATACTGTATTCCTGTAATCATAAGAGATAAGAGGAGGCATCATGTATAATATCTGGGTAATTATTATTATTATTATTATTATTATTATTATTATTATTATTATTATTATTATTATTATTATTATTGGAGAGAGAATTTTATTTGAAATTGCAGCATTATTAATCTGTGAACTGGGTGTTTTAGTAACTTTCGTTCTTTGAAATATTTCTCGTCAAAATCATTTTTCATTTTAATGTTTATCATTTCTGAATGCACATTTTCCCTTTCACCTTCACTTTCTTTTCCTTTCTCTTCAATAGTCCGGCTTCTAATTACGTTTTTCTCTCACCTTCCTTCATCAAAAATAAATTGATTATCATCAGAAAAGCAACATTGTACCATCACCATCATTAATATCATAAGAGATGAGATCATTAAAAGCTTTCATAAACACTGGCTCTTTTTAACCTTATAAGTAAGATAACGGTAATGATTTCTGTAATGACTGAGTGGATGAACTTTCTGTATTTAAATAATACTATTGCTATTAATTACTCCAGAGAAAACTACAGCTGGCAACTCTTCCATGAACGAAAATAACTAATTATGAGCATTTCAGAGCATTTCTTTCATTCAAATATATGTGAAAATATTTTATATAGAATTTAAGAATTTCTAACCATGAGCATATGCACAAAAACGAATTATGTTGAAATAATAAATTACGGTTTACAGTTAAAATGTTTGTGACTTATGGCAACTCCTTCATGACGTATGCAGCAGCCGAAAGTGATGACGTCACAGTCAGCCAATGGCAGGGCAGTAATTTTCCCGCCAAAAAAGAGGTTACTGTGAGGAACAACCAGGCTTATGCGTTGCTGTTTGCTAATTTTCCAAAACCGTCAAAAATTCTGTTTTTTGTTACATTTTTTCAAATTTCTTTTGAAATAAAATTATTTTATGTATATGAGTTTCACTAGAAATATCATAAAAATAATGATTTAACCAATAAATATAAAAATAAAAATTATGAAAAATTTTTCTCCATAATTTAAAGTCGTGGGAATTTTTCAAATTTCTTTCGGTATAAATGATTTATGTGTATGAAATATTATATAAATAATGATTTAACCAATGAATATAAAAATAAAAGTTATGAAAATATTTTCTCCATAATTTAAAGTTGTTGGCTTTATTTTTTATTTCTCTTGGTATAAATGAATGTTGCATATGAATTTCAATAAAAATATTGATTAAATGATATTTCGATTACTAAAAAAATAAAAATAAAAATAAAAATAAAAAAATTATTCTGGCATCATAGGTATATATACTGTATTCCTGTAATCATAAGAGATAAGAGGAGGCATCATGTATAATATCTGGGTAATTATTATTATTATTATTATTATTATTATTATTATTATTATTATTATTATTATTATTATTATTATTATTATTATTATTATTATTATTATTATTATTATTATTATTGGAGAGAGAATTTTATTTGAAATTGCAGCATTATTAATCTGTGAACTGGGCGTTTAAGTAACTTTCGTTCTTTGAAATATTTCTCGTCAAAATCATTTTTCATTTTAATGTTTATCATTTCTGAATGCACATTTTCCCTTTCACCTTCACTTTCTTTTCCTTTCTCTTCAATAGTCCGGCTTCTAATTACGTTTTTTTCTCTCACCCTCCTTCATCAAAAATAAATTATTATCATCAGAAAAGCAACATTGTACCATCACCATCATTAATATCATAAGAGATGAGATCATTAAAAGCTTTCATAAACACTGGCTCTTTTTAACCTTATAAGTAAGATAACGGTAATGATTTCTGTAATGACTGAGTGGATGAACTTTCTGTATTTAAATAATACTATTGCTATTAATTACTCCAGAGAAAACTACAGCTGGCAACTCTTCCATGAACGAAAATAACTAATAATGAGCATTTCAGAGCATTTCTTTCATTCAAATATATGTGAAAATATTTTATATAGAATTTAAGAATTTCTAACCATGAGCATATGCACAAAAACGAATTATGTTGAAATAAATTACGGTTTACAGTTAAAATGTTTGTGACTTATGGCAGCTCCTTCATGACGTATGCAGCAGCCGAAAGTGATGACGTCACAGTCAGCCAATGGCAGGGCAGTAATTTTCCCGCCAAAAAAGAGGTTACTGTGAGGAACAACCAGGCTTATGCGTTGCTGTTTGCTAATTTTCCAAAACCGTCAAAAATTCTGTTTTTTGTTACATTTTTTCAAATTTCTTTTGAAATAAAATTATTTTATGTATATGAGTTTCACTAGAAATATCATAAAAATAATGATTTAACCAATAAATATAAAAATGAAAATTATGAAAATTTTTTATCCATAATTTAAAGTCGTGGGAATTTTTCAAATTTCTTTCGGTATAAATGATTTATGTGTATGAAATATTATATAAATAATGATTTAACCAATGAATATAAAAATAAAAGTTATGAAAATATTTTCTCCATAATTTAAAGTTGTTGGCTTTATTTTTTATTTCTCTTGGTATAAATGAATGTTGCATATGAATTTCAATAAAAATATTGATTAAATGATATTTCGATTACTAAAAAAAAAAAAAATAAAAAATAAAAATAAAAAAATTATTCTGGCATCATAGGTATATATACTGTATTCCTGTAATCATAAGAGATAAGAGGAGGCATCATGTATAATATCTGGGTAATTATTATTATTATTATTATTATTATTATTATTATTATTATTATTATTATTATTATTATTATTATTATTATTATTATTATTATTATTATTATTGAGAGAGAATTTTATTTGAAATTGCAGCATTATTAATCTGTGAACTGGGTGTTTTAGTAACTTTCGTTCTTTGAAATATTTCTCGTCAAAATCATTTTTCATTTTAATGTTTATCATTTCTGAGTGCACATTTTCCCTTTCACCTTCACTTTCTTTTCCTTCCTCTTCAATAGTCCGGCTTCTAATTACGTTTTTCTCTCACCCTCCTTCATCAAAAATAAATTGATTATCATCAGAAAAGCAACATTGTACAATCACCATCATTAATATCATAAGAGATGAGATCATTAAAAGCTTTCATAAACACTGGCTCTTTTAACCTTATAAGTAAGATAACGGTAATGATTTCTGTAATGACTGAGTGGATGAACTTTCTGTATTTAAATAATACTATTGCTATTAATTACTCCAGAGAAAACTACAGCTGGCAACTCTTCCATGAACGAAAATAACTAATAATGAGCATTTCAGAGCATTTCTTTCATTCAAATATATGTGAAAATATTTTATATAGAATTTAAGAATTTCTAACCATGAGCATATGCACAAAAACGAATTATGTTGAAATAAATTACGGTTTACAGTTAAAATGTTTGTGACTTATGGCAACTCCTTCATGACGTATGCAGCAGCCGAAAGTGATGACGTCACAGTCAGCCAATGGCAGGGCAGTAATTTTCCCGCCAAAAAAGAGGTTACTGTGAGGAACAACCAGGCTTATGCGTTGCTGTTTGCTAATTTTCCAAAACCGTCAAAAATTCTGTTTTTTGTTACATTTTTTCAAATTTCTTTTGAAATAAAATTATTTTATGTATATGAGTTTCACTAGAAATATCATAAAAATAATGATTTAACCAATAAATATAAAAATGAAAATTATGAAAATTTTTATCCATAATTTAAAGTCGTGGGAATTTTTCAAATTTCTTTCGGTATAAATGATTTATGTGTATGAAATATTATATAAATAATGATTTAACCAATGAATATAAAAATAAAAGTTATGAAAATATTTTCTCCATAATTTAAAGTTGTTGGCTTTATTTTTATTTCTCTTGGTATAAATGAATGTTGCATATGAATTTCAATAAAAATATTGATTAAATGATATTTCGATTACTAAAAAAATAAAAATAAAAATAAAAATAAAAAAATTATTCTGGCATCATAGGTATATATACTGTATTCCTGTAATCATAAGAGATAAGAGGAGGCATCATGTATAATATCTGGGTAATTATTATTATTATTATTATTATTATTATTATTATTATTATTATTATTATTATTATTATTATTATTATTATTATTATTATTATTGGAGAGAGAATTTTATTTGAAATTGCAGCATTATTAATCTGTGAACTGGGTGTTTTAGTAACTTTCGTTCTTTGAAATATTTCTCGTCAAAATCATTTTTCATTTTAATGTTTATCATTTCTGAATGCACATTTTCCCTTTCACCTTCACTTTCTTTTCCTTTCTCTTCAATAGTCCGGCTTCTAATTACGTTTTTCTCTCACCCTCCTTCATCAAAAATAAATTGATTATCATCAGAAAAGCAACATTGTACCATCACCATCATTAATATCATAAGAGATGAGATCATTAAAAGCTTTCATAAACACTGGCTCTTTTTAACCTTATAAGTAAGATAACGGTAATGATTTCTGTAATGACTGAGTGGATGAACTTTCTGTATTTAAATAATACTATTGCTATTAATTACTCCAGAGAAAACTACAGCTGGCAACTCTTCCATGAACGAAAATAACTAATAATGAGCATTTCAGAGCATTTCTTTCATTCAAATATATGTGAAAATATTTTATATAGAATTTAAGAATTTCTAACCATGAGCATATGCACAAAAACGAATTATGTTGAAATAAATTACGGTTTACAGTTAAAATGTTTGTGACTTATGGCAACTCCTTCATGACGTATGCAGCAGCCGAAAGTGATGACGTCACAGTCAGCCAATGGCAGGGCAGTAATTTTCCCGCCAAAAAGAGGTTACTGTGAGGAACAACCAGGCTTATGCGTTGCTGTTTGCTAATTTTCCAAAACCGTCAAAAATTCTGTTTTTGTTACATTTTTTCAAATTTCTTTTGAAATAAAATTATTTTATGTATATGAGTTTCACTAGAAATATCATAAAAATAATGATTTAACCAATAAATATAAAAATGAAAATTATGAAAATTTTTTATCCATAATTTAAAGTCGTGGGAATTTTTCAAATTTCTTTCGGTATAAATGATTTATGTGTATGAAATATTATATAAATAATGATTTAACCAATGAATATAAAAATAAAAGTTATGAAAATATTTTCTCCATAATTTAAAGTTGTTGGCTTTATTTTTTATTTCTCTTGGTATAAATGAATGTTGCATATGAATTTCAATAAAAATATTGATTAAATGATATTTCGATTACTAAAAAAAAATAAAAATAAAAAATAAAAATAAAAAAATTATTCTGGCATCATAGGTATATATACTGTATTCCTGTAATCATAAGAGATAAGAGGAGGCATCATGTATAATATCTGGGTAATTATTATTATTATTATTATTATTATTATTATTATTATTATTATTATTATTATTATTATTATTATTATTATTATTGGAGAGAGAATTTTATTTGAAATTGCAGCATTATTAATCTGTGAACTGGGTGTTTTAGTAACTTTCGTTCTTTGAAATATTTCTCGTCAAAATCATTTTTCATTTTAATGTTTATCATTTCTGAATGCACATTTTCCCTTTCACCTTCACTTTCTTTTCCTTTCTCTTCAATAGTCCGGCTTCTAATTGCGTTTTTTCTCTCACCCTCCTTCATCAAAAATAAATTGATTATCATCAGAAAAGCAACATTGTACCATCACCATCATTAATATCATAAGAGATGAGATCATTAAAAGCTTTCATAAACACTGGCTCTTTTTAACCTTATAAGTAAGATAACGGTAATGATTTCTGTAATGACTGAGTGGATGAACTTTCTGTATTTAAATAATACTATTGCTATTAATTACTCCAGAGAAAACTACAGCTGGCAACTCTTCCGTGAACGAAAATAACTAATAATGAGCATTTCAGAGCATTTCTTTCATTCAAATATATGTGAAAATATTTTATATAGAATTTAAGAATTTCTAACCATGAGCATATGCACAAAAACGAATTATGTTGAAATAAATTACGGTTTACAGTTAAAATGTTTGTGACTTATGGCAACTCCTTCATGACGTATGCAGCAGCCGAAAGTGATGACGTCATAGTCAGCCAATGGCAGGGCAGTAATTTTCCCGCCAAAAAAGAGGTTACTGTGAGGAACAACCAGGCTTATGCGTTGCTGTTTGCTAATTTTCCAAAACCGTCAAAAATTCTGTTTTTTGTTACATTTTTTCAAATTTCTTTTGAAATAAAATTATTTTCATAATTTTCACTAGAAATATCATAAAAATAATGATTTAACCAATAAATATAAAAATGAAAATTATGAAAATTTTTTATCCATAATTTAAAGTCGTGGGAATTTTTCAAATTTCTTTCGGTATAAATGATTTATGTGTATGAAATATTATATAAATAATGATTTAACCAATGAATATAAAAATAAAAGTTATGAAAATATTTTCTCCATAATTTAAAGTTGTTGGCTTTATTTTTTATTTCTCTTGGTATAAATGAATGTTGCATATGAATTTCAATAAAAATATTGATTAAATGATATTTCGATTACTAAAAAAAAATAAAAATAAAAAAAAAAATAAAAAAATTATTCTGGCATCATAGGTATATATACTGTATTCCTGTAATCATAAGAGATAAGAGGAGGCATCATGTATAATATCTGGGTAATTATTATTATTATTATTATTATTATTATTATTATTATTATTATTATTATTATTATTATTATTATTATTGGAGAGAGAATTTTATTTGAAATTGCAGCATTATTAATCTGTGAACTGGGTGTTTTAGTAACTTTCGTTCTTTGAAATATTTTCGTCAAAATCATTTTTCATTTTAATGTTTATCATTTCTGAATGCACATTTTCCTTTCACCTTCACTTTCTTTTCCTTTCTCTTCAATAGTCCGGCTTCTAATTACATTTTTCTCTCACCCTCCTTCATCAAAAATAAATTGATTATCATCAGAAAAGCAACATTGTACCATCACCATCATTAATATCATAAGAGATGAGATCATTAAAAGCTTTCATAAACACTGGCTCTTTTTAACCTTATAAGTAAGATAACGGTAATGATTTCTGTAATGACTGAGTGGATGAACTTTCTGTATTTAAATAATTTTTTTGCTATTAATTACTCCAAAGAAAACTACAGCTGGCAACTCTTCCGATGCAGAACGAAAATAACTAATTTGAGCATTTTTTCAGAGCATTTCATTTTTCATTCAAATATATGTGAAAATATTTTATATAGAATTTAATGTCAAATTTCTAACCATGAGTTATGATATGCAACAAAAACGAATTCCCGCCTAAAATGCGTATTGAAATAAATTACGGTGGTTTTTACAGTTAAAATGTTTGGAGATGTTAATGGAAAACTGGCCTTCATGACAGCCATGAAAGTGCAGCAAGCCGAAAGTGCCTTCCTCCATTGACGTCAGGTGAGTCAGCCTTATAAAATTGTTGCAGGGCATTAATTGTTTTCCCGCCAAAAAGAGGTTACTGTGAGAAACATTATAAAGGATTTTATGCTTTATTTGCTCTTTGCTAATTTTCCAAAAACCTTGGATAATGCACTTAATACTCAAAGAAAATTCTGTTTTTGTTACATTTTTTCAAATTTCTTTTTGAAATAAAATTATTTTATGTGACAATGAGTTTCACAAAAACGAATTATGTTGAAATAATCATGGTTTAAAAATAATGATTTAACCAATAAATATAAAAATGAAAATTATGAGGGAAAAAATTTTTATCCATAATTTAAAGTCGTCAAAATCCTGTTTTTTTGTTAATTTCTTTCGGTATAAATGATTTATGTGTATGAAATATTATATAAATAATGATTTTTAAAAAATAAAAATTATGAAAATATTTTCGTGGGAATTTTCATATATTTTTTTTGGTTTTTTTTTTTAATGAATATAAAAATAAAAGTTATTGAAAATAATGATTTTCTCCATAATTTAAAGTTGTTAGCAATTAGATCGTCTAAAAATCTTTTTATTTTTATTTCAAATAACTTTCTTGGTATAAATGAATGTTGCATATGAATTTCAATAAAAATATTGATTAAATGATATTTCGATATTATATAAAAATAAAATTAAATAAAAATAAAAAAGTAAAAAATTATTCTGTTAGCATCATAAATAATGATTTAATATAAACTGAAAATTCCTGTAATCATAATCATAAAAGATAAGAGGAGGCATCATGTATAATATCTAGGTAATTATTATTATTATTATTATTATTATTATTATTATTATTATTATTATTATTATTATTATTATTATTATTATTATTATTATTGAGAGAGAATTTTATTTGAAATTGCAGCATTATTAATCTGTGAACTGGGTGTTTTAGGAACTTTCGTTCTTTGAAATATTTCTCGTCAAAATCATTTTTCATTTTAATGTTTATCATTTTCGAATGCACATTCTCCCTTTCACCTTCAACTTTCTATTCCTTTCTCTTGAATGGTCCGGCTTCTAATTACATTTTTCTCTCACGCTCCTTCATCAAAAATAAATTGATTATCATCAGAAAAGCGACGTTGTACCATCATCATCATTAATATCATAAGAGATGAGATCATTAAAAGCTTTCATAAACACTGGCTCTTTTTAACCTTATAAGTAAGTTAATGGTAATGATTTCTGTAATGAATGAGTGGGTGAACTTTCTGTATTTATATCTCTAACTAGGTCAAAGAGCTCATTAGTTTTTTTGGTTATTTACTCCAGACTCCTTGGGGAACAGAAACAGAAAGTGGCAACTCTTCGATGCAGAAAAAAAGACGAATAATTAGCATTTGTGAGCATTTCATCACTCCACAACTATTTGATAACATTTTCGTCATACTTTGAGATTTTGTGACAATGGTCACAAACGCAAATACGAGATACGTGTATATAAATGACAGTTGAGAGTTAAAATATTCGTGACGCATGTCAACATTTCATGACGTAGCAGCAGTGGTAGTTATGATGTCATCGACAGCCAATGAAAGGACAGCGATTTTCCCGCCTAAAATGAGCGTATTCAGATTTGGACACACATTCACTTTAACGGTGTCTGTTTCTTGCATCGTGGTAGCTACCAAAGTAAAGCGTCATTGGAGATGTTAATGAAATATACACTTGGCCTCCATACGTAATATTCTCTGTATTCCTCAGCCATGAAAGTGACCAACTAGTCTCTTTTGGCCTTATTTTAGCAGACTCCGCCTTCCTCCATTGTAGCCATTTAGGTGAGCTCCAATTCTTATAAAATTGTTGCTTTTGCGTCATTAATTGTTGTTCCCCTCTCATAATGATTATTTAAAATCATATACAATCTGACAGAAATGCATTATAAAGAAAAATAAGATTTTATAGCTTTATTTACGTAAAAATTTAAGTGCTTATTAGGTATCACTCAAGAATCCTTGGATAATGCACTTAATACTCAAAGAAAACTACAGCTGGCAACTCTTACATGAACGAAAATAGCTGATAATTAGCATTTAATAGCAATTCTTTCATTCAAATATATGTGAAAATATGTTATATAGAATTTAAGACTTTGTGACAATGAGCATATGCACAAAAACGAATTATGTTGAAATAAACTACGGTTTACAGTTAAAATGTTTGTGACTTATGGCAACTCCTTTATGACGTAGGCATCTGCCGAAGGTGATGACGTCACAGTCAGCCAATGATAGGGCAGTAATTTTCCCGCCAAAAAGGAGGTTACTGTGAGGGAAAAACCAGGCTTATGCGTTGCTGTTTGCTAATTTTCCAAAACCGTCAAAAATCCTGTTTTTTTGTTAATTTTATTTTTTCAA
>NC_089797.1:3930390-3960390 GCF_040412425.1 Macrobrachium rosenbergii
TCACTGGAGGTGATATGAAATATGCGCTTGGCTTCCATGCAGGGTATTCTCTGTTTGTCTCATCGTGAGAGAGACCAACTAGTCTTTTTCGTCCTTTGTGCAGACGCTACCTTCCTCCGTTGTAGCCATTTGGGTGAACTGTGATTCTTAGGAAAATGTTGGTTTTGCACCAATAACTGTTGTTCTTCCCCCACAATAATTATTATTTGACATACATAACCAAATAAAAAGACGTTCAAGATCAAAATCCGATTTTATGTCTCTATCTAGGTCAAAGAGCTCATTAGCTTTTTTAGTTATTTACTCCAGACTCCTTGGAGAACAGAAACAGAAAGTGGCAACTCTTCGATGCAGAAAAAAGACGAATAATTAGCATATTTTTGCATTTCATCACTCCATATCTATTTGATAACATTTTCTTTATAATTTAAGATTTTGTGACACTAGTCACAAACACCAATACGAGATACGTGTATATAAATGACGGTTGAGAGTTAAAATATTCGTGACGCATGTCAACATTTCATGACATTGAAGCATTGGTAGTTATGATGTCATCGACAGCCAATGAAAGGACAGCGATTTTCCCGCCTAAAATGAGCGTATTCAGATTTGGACACACATTCACTTTAACGGTGTCTGTTTCTTGCATCGCGGTAGCTACCAAAGTAAAGCGTCATTGGAGATGTTAATGAAATATATACTTGGCCTCCATATGTGGTATTCTCTGTATTCCTCAGCCATGAAAGTGACCAACTAGTCTCTTTTGACGTTATTTTAGCAGACTCCGCCTTCCTCCATTATAGCCATTTAGGTGAGCTCTAATTCTTATAAAGTTGTTGGTTTTGCATTGTTAATTGTTGTTCCTGTCTCATAATGATTATTTAAACTTATATATAATCTGAAAGAAATGCATTATAAAGGAAAATAAGATTTTATAGCTTTATTTATGGAAAAATTTAAGTCCTTCTTAGGGATCACTCAAGAATCCTTGGATAATGCACTTATTACTCAAAGAAAACTACAGCTGGCAACTTTTTGATGAACGAAAATAGCTGATAATTAGCATTTAATACCAATTCTTTCAGCCAGATATATGTGAAAATATGTTATATAGAATTTAAGACTTTGTGACAATGAGCATATGCACAAAAACGAATTATGTTGAAATAAACTACGGTTTACAGTTAAAATGTTTGTGACTTATGGCAACACCTTCATGACGTAGGCAGCAGCCGAAAGTGATGACGTCAGAGTCAGCCAATAGCAAGGCAGGAATTTTCCCGCCAAAAAGGAGGTTACTGTGAGGAACAACCAGGCTTATGCGTTGCTGTTTGCTAATTTTCCAAAACCGTCAAAAATACTCAGTTTTGTGCTAACTTTTTCAGATTTCTTTCTTTATGTAATGAGTTTCACTAGAAATATCATATAAATAATGATTTAACCAATAAATATAAAAATGAAAATTATGAAAATATTTTCTCCATAATTTAAAGTCGTGGGAATTTTCATATTTTTTGTTGGCTTTATTTTTTATTTCTCTTGGTATAAATGAATGTTGCATATGAATTTCAATAGAATTATTGATTGAATAATAATTTAACTACTAAATACAAAAATAAAAATAAAAAAATATTCTGGCATCATATACATATGTATGTATATATATGTGTGTGAGTGAATTATTAATATTATCATTCTTCGAGGTGATCATTAAACTCACAATTAGATCGTCTAAAAATCTTTCTTGAAATCTGAATTGTTTTCTTGTCAAATAACATTATTAATTTTACTCTGTGATTTCCACATTCCTTATGATAAACACTATGTATATGTATATGTATATATATATATATATATATATATGTGTGTGTGTGTGTGTGTGTATGTATGTATATATATATATATATATATATATATATATATATATATATATATATATATATATATATATATATATATATATATATATAAATTACATTATACGTTTCGGATGGTATAAATGATTAAGGATCATTAGAAAAATTATATAAGTAAGGATTTAATCACTAAATTCGAAAATAAAATTAGAGAAAAGTATTCCTGTAATCATAAACGATAAGAGGAGGCATATCTGGATAATTATTATTATTATTATTCCTTCCTCTTAAATGGTCCGGCTTCTAATTACATTTTTGTCTCACCCTCCTTCATTAAAAATAAACTGATTATCTTCAGGAAAGCAACGTTGTACCATCATCATCATTAATATCATAAGAGATGAGATCATTAAAAGCTTTCATAAACACTGGCTCTTTTTAACCTTATAAGTAAGTTAACGGTAATGATTTCTGTAATGATTGAGTGGATGAAATTTCTGTATTTAAATGCTATTATTGCTATTAATATTATTGATAACTGTATTTTATAAATTAGTCAAACAAGCTCCAACATGATGCAAGGCTCTGTATTTAGAGTTGGAAATGTTTTTTTTTTTACCAAAAGAAAATGTTCAAGTCAGTTTCATTGTTTTACTCTTCCAACTTTGAAGTCTCTATACTCTATGTAAGTTTTACATATATTCGAGTGATTTCTTATGTATCTATAGGGGAAACTAACTGGGCTGAAATAAATACAAGATACCAATAGATAAAAGAGATTATGCATAAATGAAAACAACAAATAATAAGCACTCACGTTACATCCTTCCTCAGCTGACTGTTTTGTTTACAAAATCTGATGACGTCATGAACCGTAGTTATTTATGAATGAAAGCCGAGAAGGAGCAGTTGCCAGGTGCCTCTATTTATGAGAAACAGTTTTGAATTTCTACAATTATTCAGTTAAATGGGAGCTAGCTCTTGCGCCGTAGTATCTGTTAAAGAGTATGAAACCACTGGAGGTGTAACGAAATATGCGCTTGGCTTCCATACAGTGTATTCTCTGTTTGTCTCATCGTGAGAGAGACCAACTAGTCTTTTTCGTCCTGTGTGCAGACGCTACCTTCCCCCGTTGTAGCCATTTGGGTGAACCGTGATTCTTAGGAAAATGTTGGTCTTGCATCAATAATCGTTGTTTTTTCCCCACAATAATTGTTTTATAACATGTATAACCAGACAAAAAGACGTTAAAGACCAAAATCCGATTTTATATCTCTATCTGGTTCAAAAGGCTGATTAGTTTTTTGGTTGTTTACTCCAGACTCCTACAGAAACAGAAAGTGGCAACTCTTCCGTGTAAAAAAAAATAAGGACGAATAGTTAGCGTTTGAGAGCATTTCTTCACTCCATATCTATTTGATAACATTTTCGTTATAATTTAAGATCTTGTGACACTGGCCACAATCACAGATACTAGATATGTGTATATAAATTACGGTTTAAAGTTGAAATATTCGTGACGCATGTCAACATTTCATGACGTAGCAGCAGTGGTAGTTATGATGTCATCGACAGCCAATGAAAGGACAGTGATTTTCCCGCCTAAAATGAGCAACTGTGTGGAGAACAACCAGGTTTATGGGCTTCTGTTTGCTGTTTTTTTCAAAATCGTCAAAATTCCCCAATTTATTTAATGTATATTTTTTTGTTCTTGCTTCAGAATCATTTTGTAAATGATGACGTGATCAATTAGTAAGGAAAATAAATATAGAGAAAATGTTATTATATCAAAATTTAGTCTTTTTTCTTTGAATGATATCTGAAGAGAGAGACTTTCTAATCCTTGCTTTCATTCAGTCCATTTTCATTTTTATCACATTTTTTCTCAGCTTTTTCACTGAAAAGCTGATTATCTTGTTCTTTTGCACCACTGAGAAAAGAGCAATAAAATTTTCTGTCAACCTGGGGACTCTTATTACCCTTTTACGTAATTTGAGGGTTACGTATTTTTCTTAAATGATCGAGTGAATGAAATTTCTGCTCTCAAACAATATTAGTATTAATTATTCATAAAAAATAAATTTTCAATTCAATCAGAAGCCCAGCCTTGAAAAACTTAATGGATTTCTGTGTGACTTTCTCAAAGAAGTCTGGCATTTTTGGATTCTCATTTGTTTTTCTTCCTAATCATGATTATTATTAATATTATTCAGATGAACCCTATTCATATGGGAAAAGCCCACCACAGGGGCCATTGACTTGAAATTCAAGCTTCCAAAGAACATGGCGTTCATTACATTAAAAAAGGCAAATTGATTAATTAATTAATAGATAAAATGTATTAAAATTTAAGAATTTAAGGTAGTAATGCATTTCATCTTCGCTTGAACTTTTGAAGTTCCAATTGCAAGACATTCTCAGGGAGGCTGATCCACAGTTTCAAAATTGATAAGCTTCGTCAAAACACATGGTTTAAGCACTAAATAAATGTACACAGAATTTTTTTTTGCATCATATTCTTTGCAACACTTTTTAGAGACAATGAAAGGCGGATGAGTACATATGTATAAGGAGAGTTAAAGAAAGGATTTTTCGCATACGAGCACGTGAGATAGAGAAAATTTAAACATGGGGGAGAGAGAGAGAGAGAGAGAGAGAGAGAGAGAGAGAGAGAGAGAGAGAGAGAGAGAGAGAGAGAGAGTTACTTGAAATTGTTATATCGGAACAGACGAAAGGGAAAGAAGGGCTTTTTGTTACTGATTTTTATATTAACGAATATGGCCCTATGGCCCAGGTTATGATAGCTCCTAATATAACCTGCATTCCGGTGAGCTCCAGTTTATCTGTCTTTTAGCCCTTGATCCGGTCAACGGTCCGTTGCACACCACCACGTGGTCCCTGTTAACCCTTCGCCCCCTGTCAGTCTGGGTATTTTCAGCAATCCTCCTCTCTCAATCCTATACGACATATGTGAAGAGGCTTCCTCCCCAAATATAGCCAGTGAATGAACGATAATTATAGTAAATAAATTGTATTTTGCATCTTTAGTTGGTGTTAATTCTGGCATTAAATATTTCAAAGCTTATGTGATTAGATAAAAAGACATTTGAGACGAGTTGTTGAGAACAAATTTAGTATGCTGTTGTCGCTGAACCAGATTCAGCTAAGGAAATAACACAGGCTTGTGTATGTTTACACAAGTTCCTACGGTCCTGGTTCGTTTGATGTTAGCGATGTGGATTAATTCACAGTTATCCCCTGTTCACGGAGGGGCAAGATGCACATGCGGGTTCGCAAAAGATACACCATAAAGAATATGCGGAATATTTTATGGGAAACTTAGGTCGTTTGAGCCGGCAAACTGGAATATTTAAATGCCTATTGGTTCCTATGTATATCAGTGGTAATGAATGCCATGCCTGACAATAAAATATGCAACAAAATATATACATATATTATTTCTTACCTCAGATCCAGCATCAAACGCTGGGTGCCTAAGCCAAGACCCAAGGATCTTGGCTCAAGGGCACCCTCTGACTCACATAGGCTTCCTTCCTGCAGTATTTTCAACCCCCATCGGAACTGTGTGATTATTCTTCATCTTCTTCTTCTCCAGGTCATTTCTGTCCGTCCTGCCTTCTGAAATTGACAACCAAATATAAGCTCTCCTCTTCCTGTTTCCGTACAAAACTGTTTTTGGGGTTTTACAATAACTCCTTTGTAACATATCACCTCGACAACTTATCGTCAACCTTTGGAAACCTGTTTACTGAATTTAATTGAACTGAATATAAATTTAGGCCAAAGGCTAAAAGCACTGGGACCAATGAGGTCATTCAGCGCTGAAGCAGAAATTGGCAGCAAAAGGTTTGAAAGCTGTAACAGGAGGAAAACCTCGCAATTGCACCATGAATCAATTGTTAGAAGAGGGTGGAAAGCAAGATGGAAGAAAGAGAATCTGAAAGGAGGTACAGTAAAAGGAACAGATGGGGTTGCAGCTAGGGGCAGAAGGCATTACGCTGCAAAGAGCCTTAAGTGACGGGACTACCCTACCCCTAATGTTTTGGAAACCTGTGCTGAGGAACACGTTGCCAACAATGTTGACGTACATTAAGCTTTAAGAGAGAAGTCTGCGATTAAAGTTAGTCTCATCCAACCAGGTGGAAGCCCAGGCCAACCCAATTGTTCGAACAGTCTTCGGGAAACATCACAGAATGAGAGATACAGAAAGCCCAGCTAGGTAAAAACCTCTAAGTAGCACATTAGTAAGATTGTATTTGGTTAAAAATGTATGGTTAGGATAATTTTAAGGGGTCCAAAGCCAAAATCCACTTTTTCGTATCTGAACACGTAAAAAGTGGCATGTTGTTTGAAATGGCCGAAGTTACAGTATTAAAGTATTTCTAAAAATGTTATTGTTCGTCCCATTTCCAACATTTAAGGTTCCCTAGGGGAAAAAATTTTGATTTGTATGAGCAGAATATATCGTCATTGTCAACGTATCTCTAATGATTCTTAACATGATTCTGGATTTATTGAATGAGGGTGGTACATACGTTACTTATACTTATTGTAATTTTATATTATTTATATTATTCAGAATCGCGGATAAAGTCTAATGCACGGATCAGTTCTGACTAGAAAATAGGACCAAACCTTAAAATGAACATTCCTGGCTTGTTATGAGAGGAAATTTATGTAAGAAAATGGACGGGAAAGACATTAGTCAACATGATCTTTATACTGTAGTCACTTGTGTTTGGATATATCATTTACAATAGTTATGGATAAAAATAATTTTTCTCATTTTCTATTGTGACTTCCCCGACCGTTTTCTTTCTTAATCGTATCTTCTTTTATGGCAGACTAGTTTATATTGTCCATGGGGTTTTATTCTTTGAAAATACTAATAACGTTTTGATACAGCAACTGAACATAGATCTCAAAATCATCAAACTCAATTTTTGTATAAGTATATCTTTCGAATTATAAGTTTTCAATTGAATAAATGTTTTATTTTTTTATTTTTATCAAATGAAACTGAAATTTTACAAGATATGGAAATGACAAAATCTGTAAGCAGAATTTTGAGTCAAAGTTCTCAAACAATTGCATACATATTTCTTTTTAACCTGTACTTACTTTGCAAGTTATATTAGTAAATTATATTAAATGATGAGTAAATTTTTGTAGGACTTAACTTTGTGTCACTTTGCCCAGTCCAGCGTGAAAAAATCCTGCTGTGTATAATTAATCACTCGATCATTTCCTGTGGCACCCACGGGGATGCATAGGGCCTCAAATATATATATATATATATATATATATATATATATATATATATATATATATATATATATATATATATATATATATATATATATATATAATACGTATAAACACACACGCACACACACATATATATATATATATATATATATATATATATATATATATATATATATATATATATATATATATACATACATATATATGTATATACCATGTGTGTGTTTTACTGTAATCTAACAGTATCTATGAAGATAAAAATACTAATAAAAACATTATTTGAGAGATGGGATGGGGAGGGGTAAGTCCATTATCCAGTGGCGTTCCTGAGGGGGGGGGGCTGTCTGAAATCGCTCCCCCCCCCCGGGCTCCAGAGTGAGGGGGGGCCCCAAAATGCGAAATTTAACCAGTGCTGCTATGACAGGACAAGCTAAATCCAGTGAGCCCAGAATGGTCAAGGGCCCCATTTATATTTGGACCCGAAAGTTTGGGGCCCACTAAAGGGCCCAAATTTCCAATTTTGTGAGCAAAAATGTAACAAAAATGTTGTGTAAAAGAAATAGGGCTCTCCAGGGGGTCTCCCCTCAATCGTAGAGCCCATTATAGACCTCCTCATACGGATCGGAGGAGGGTTGGTAACGTTGATTGGGGTAAGGGCAGGGCCGATCTAAGGCAATTGATTACTGCTTATAGGGGTCCTAATTATCCTCTGAGGGCCCCACAATGGCCCCATTTGCCCAGATAATACACATTCAAATGATTCAGTGAATCTGGCCTTCTGCTTTGTATGAAAATGAAGAGAGATTTCAGAGACTGGGAGACCATGTGGAGCACTTTGGATTCCTTCTTCAACCAGAGTCACTTTTAAAATCTATGGACGAGGAAACGCTTCAAAAACATAGTGCAGACTTTGCCTCCTTTTGCGACGATGTCCAGCCAATCTCCCAGTTCAGTGACATAATAGATGCACGTGTAATGCTTTTCAACAGAAAACTACCAAGGCTACCAGTGGATATTTTGAAAAAATTCAATAGTTATGGAAAAGATGTTTGCCCCAATCTTACAACAGCAATCAGAGTTTTACTCACCATAGCAACATCTATTGCTTCTTGTGAAAGATCCTTCTCAAAGCTGAAGCTAGTGAAGAACTATTGACGCAGCACGATAGGCCAAGACAGGCTTAGTAGTTTAGTATTAATGTCAGTGGAATCAGAAGTGCTGGATAAAATTGATATGGGTGATATAATAGAGGAGTTCGCTGCCAAGAAGGCACGTCGAAAACTGTAGGACAGTAGGAGCAAGTGAGCAAGTTGAAAAGTGTTAAGTGTAGGCTCTACCTACTAACAAGTGTACTAACATCAACAAGAATACCAATGCTTTTGTTTTGTTTATAATCTCGGAGTGGTCTGTGGTCTTCCTCTCCCTTTTCTCCCTTCCAGCAATATTAAATTAACTCCCTAACTTCACTTTACTCTGCTCTACCTTCCCCTTCACTCTAACTATTCTACTTTCCCTTCACCCTTTCACCTCCCTTCAGAATTCTACCTCCCATCACTATTCTACTTCCCTTCACATGCTTCATTTCTACCTTCCTTCACAGCTTCACTCCGTTCTACCTCCCATCACTCTGTTCTACCTCATTTCACTCTGTTCTACCTTCCCTTCACTCTGTTCTAACTTCTACCTCTATTTACTCTGTTCTACCTCCCCTCATCCTGTTCTTCCTCCCATCACTCTGTTCTACCTCCCATCACTCTGTTCTACCTTCCCTCTCTGTTCTACCTCCTCTTTCTACCTCCCTTCCACCTCCCCTCACCCTGTTCTTCCTCCCATCACTCTCTTCTACCTTCCCTTCACTCTGTTCTACCTCATTTCACTCTGTTCTAACTTCTACCTCCATTTACTCTGTTCTACCTCCCCTCACCCTGTTCTTCCTCCCATCACTCTCTTCTACCTTCCCTTCACTCTGTTCTACCTCATTTCACTCTGTTCTACCTTCCCTTCACCCTGCTCTACCTCCCTTTACTCTATTCTTTCTTCCCTTTACTCTTTTCTACCTCCCTTCTCAGCTTCGCTCTGTTATACCTCCCATCACTCTGTTCTACCTCCCTTCACTCTGTTCTACCTCCCATCACTCTGTTCTACCTCCCTTCACTCTGTTCTACCTCCCATCACTCTGTTCTACCTCCCCTGTTCCCTTCACTCTATTCTACCTTCCCTTCTTTTCTACCTTCCCTCCTCTGTTCTACCTCCCATCACTCTGTTCTACTTTCCCTTCACTCTGTTCTACCTCATTTCACTCTGTTCTAACTTCTACCTCCACTAACTTTGTTCTACCTCCACTAACTTTGTTCTACCTCCCTTCACTTTGTTCTACCTCCCTTCACTCTGTTCTACCTCCCCTCACTCTATTCTACTTTCCCTTCACTCTGTTCTACCTCATTTCACTCTGTTCTAACTTCTACCTCCACTAACTTTGTTCTACCTCCCTTCACTTTGTTCTACCTCCCTTCCCTTCACTCTATTCTGTTCTCTACCTCCACTATATTTGTTCTACCTCCCTTCACTCTGTTCTACCTCCCCTCACTCTATTCTGTTCTCACTCTGTTCTACCCATTTCACTCTGTTCTAACTTCTACCTCCACTAACTTTGTTCTACCTCCCTTCACTTTGTTCTACCTCCCTTCACTCTGTTCTACCTCCCCTCACTCTATTCTACTTTCCCTTCACTCTGTTCTACCCATTTCACTCTGTTCTAACTTCTTCTAACCTCCCTTCACTCTGTTCTACCTTCACTTTATTCCTTTCCCTTCACTCTGTTCTACCTCATTTCACTCTGTTCTAACTTCTACCTCCACTAACTTTGTTCTACCTCCCTTCACTCTGTTCTACCTCCCCTCACTCTATTCTACCTTCCCTTCACTCTGTTCTACCTCCCCTCACTCTATTCTACCTTCCCTTCACTCTGTTCTACCTCCCCTCACTCTATTCTACCTTCCCTTCACTCTGTTCTACCTTCCTATTCTACCTTCCCTTCACTCTGTTCTACCTCCCCTCACTCTACTCTACCTTCCCTTCACTCTTTCTCTCACAGCTTCACTCTGTTCTACCTCCCATCACTCTGTTTCTCACTTTCCCTTCACTCTGTTCTACCTCATTTCACTCTGTTCTAACTTCTACCTCCACTAACTTTGTTCTACCTCCCTTCACTTTGTTCTACCTCCCTTCACTCTGTTCTACCTCCTCAAATTCTACCTTCCCCTCACTCTTTTCTACCTCCCTTCACAGCTTCACTTCACTCTGTTCCACCTCCCTTCACTCTGACCTCCCTTTGAACACTAGGTTCTACCTTCCCTTCACATAATACCTCCCTTCACTCTGACCTCCTTCACTCTGTTCTATCAACTCTGTCCTACTGTTCTACCTTCCCTTCATTCTCTTGTACCTTCCCCTCACTCTGTTCTACCTTCCCCTCACTCTGTTCTACCTTCCATTCACTGTTTTAACTCCCACTCTGTTCTACCGGCCCAAACTTTGTTCTACCTCCGTTCACTCTGTTCTAACTCCTTCACTCTGATCTAACCCCCTTCACATAATGGAGTCCCTTTCAGCAATAGTATCCCTCCAAGTCATATCACCATCAGAGTACATTACTGTCATCCTCATTTTCACCATTTATCACTATGTTTAACTGGATTAAGTGGATCTTCAATTATTCAATGTAGACCTAGTTTTAAGAAATTAAATTTCTGAAATTTGCATTTACAAGTGCCTTTAAAATGATCCTACAATTGCTCATATTCTAAAAATTTTCCCGAACCACCCCGCTGCTTTGGCTCGCTTCTCTCGCCTTCCCCCCCATGAGATGGGCCCCAAATGGGACTGTGCCCCCCGGGCCCCAAAATGTCTGGGAACCCCCCCTCCCTGCCATTATGCTTTGATCCACGTCAACTCCTCAAACCTGTTCTGAGTCCGGTGGGCGCTGTGTTCCTGCGGATTCCCCCACCGGATTCGACAAAGGTCAGCTGTGTCCTACGTGTTACTAGTGTCGTATTGCCTCAGCTATACAGACCTTACATGTGACCTTGTCATGTACCAACTTTCCACGTAAACCAGTGACCGGGAATACAGAAGTTTGTCATTCAAATAAATAAATGGATTTTGTATATATATAAATTTTATATATATATATGAATCTATACATATATGTATAGAATCTATATTTGTCATTTGTTTTTTACCAGATGCGTATGTAATTGCAATAGCCACAGTGCCCTCTTAACTTCTCGAATTCTTCACACTTCTTGGATACGCTTGGCACTACAAAGCCTTAGGTCTACATGCAAGGAAAGTGAAGTAATTCCTATGTTCGGTAACAGGGTTTGAACCACATCCTGAGTATAATATATACGTGCATATATATATATATATATATATATATATATATATATATATATATATATATATATATATATATATATATATATATATATATATATATTGCTATATATATACATATACATATACATACTATATAATGTATATATACTTAACTTTTCTTATACATAATAAAGCACGCACATTCTGAGATTCTCTTTTACACGGGTACTCCTTATTGACTGTTGAGCCAACACTGTCTAGCACATGAAAAACAAGGAAAGTTTTGATTTCGTCTTCAATGACTTGATATTTTCAGTCTGCCTGATATCAAGCGGGAGCTTGTTGTACAGTCTTGGAGCGGCCAATCTAACGGTTCTGAAGCCTTCGTTCGAACTGCATCTTGGCTCGAAAACTTTGATGACACTATCTATAGCTAATCTTGTGTTGACTCCATCCACTGATTGTATTATACGCAGCAAGTCATTCAGAGGTTTAGGACACCCCGTCTTGATAGCTTGGTGTGTCATTAGACACAATTTAAACATTATTTTAGCTTTGATAGGGAATTAGTTACTACTTGAACAATATAGGCCTAATCCGCTGCGCGGTGCAACACCCCTTTATCAGTCTTGACGCTCCATTTAGTATATTTGGCAACTTCCTATGTTGCAACTTAGGCAGATTATGATAGAGTTGCAACTGTCCTCTCTGTTTATGAAACAATTAATCACAAGTGTATTTTATAGGACTCTTAAGATATTTTCTTAACAAAAGCAGTATTTCTAAGATGATGACTGTACCCTTATATTTTTTATTGGAACACTATCAGCGATCGGAATTACTTTATACTATTTATATATTTAGCCGAGAATCACCAAGGTTTCTCAAATCGTTTTTCCTTCATGCCAACATAAATTCACTTTTATTTTCATTCTGTTTCACCTGCTTCAATTTTATCCTGTCATTAACACTGGTAAGAACATCAGTTACTTTATCATTGGTATCATTAAATTTTTTTTTTTTTTAAATAAAATTCGGTGTCATCTGCAAATAACTGGAAATTGACCCCGTTTCTCTGTAGTATGTATGACAGCTTTAGTGGTACTCCACAAGGAATTGTGTACACATTACATGAGGCTGAAATATACCTCATCATCATACTAGTTTTTAAAAAAATTCAAGTTCTTAAAAAGAAAAAACACACACTAGGATTTAAAAAAAAAACTTTCAAAATGGAGCTAAAATTTGGAATTGGAATACAAAATTTAGGCCCAAGGCCAAGCGCTGGGACTTGTGAGTTCATTCAGGGCTGAAAATAATGCTGAAACAATTGTTAAGGGAGGGTGGATAGCAAGATGGAAGACTGAACGTAAATGGGGGTATAGGAAAAGGAATGAAAGGGGCTGCAGCTAGGGGCCGAAGGGACGCCGCAAAGAGCCTTAAGTAAAGCCTACAGTGTTACAGCATGAGGTATACTGGCGGCACTGCCCTCCTACGGGCGAAACTAAAAGTGAAAACTGAATACAGCAAATTACAGAAGAAGGATAATCCTTTAAAAAAAGGTATAGGGATAAACACAGAGTTAAAACCAAGACGTAGCAACTGACCTTCCAGAATGACAGAATGAAGCCTTTCTCTGACGGTTACTGGCGTCTCTGCTCTGGCGAGTTCTTTGTCACTAGGCAGACTGACCAATATTTAAATAAAATAAGAGCCAATTCTCAGCGGGCGGTTGTGCTAGCGAGAATGCTCGCAAATTACCCTAGCTGCTTGTTGGTTAAGTGGGGTCAGTGCCTTCAAGGGCACGGAGAAGAAATTGGTTTTGATTTAGATTTTCAAACAGAAGTTGCATTACGCCTGCAAATACACATATGCTTATGGACCATAGATGACTGCAGTTCTTTGGGTACGCTGTCTTGGTTCTTAGAAAGTTTTGCTTTATGTTCTTTGGCCTGAAAATAACTTCAAAACTGATTTGAGGGTAAGATTCTCGTAGCCATTTTGATCATTTATTTTGATCGTTAAGAGAAACTATTCTTACCAATGCAAGGCAAGGAAAAGTAAACAGTATCTTTGATCGCTGTCCACAAAGGCTCATCAGTAGTGTGTCGAATCTCCTTACACACACACACACACACAAACACAAACACACACATACACACACAAACACGTACGCACGCACGCACACACACACACACTGCCATTCACTCGTATCTTGTATGAATTTTCACGCACCCTGGTAATTCCTTTCAACACCTCTGAACTACTGTACACACTCTTCATCAACCTATCTTCGTTCATTTGCTCCACATGACCGGACCATCTCAAAATACTTTGACCATCCTTTCAACTACCCTCTCTTTCCCCCTCCATTTCTCATGTCAATTCTTTTTAGTATCCACACTTCACTTCCATGAAGGAAAGTTGGCTCAACAATCCCTTCATACATTCCCACCTTGACTTCCACAGACAATTAAGCTGACCAACCTTGCCATTTCTTTCATGATTTCCGGTGTAAAAAAAAAATTTTTCTTCAACTTTTATTTCCAGTTTGACCAAATTGAATCACTGGAACTTCAGAAGTTCAAACTTGGCGTGAATCTATTTTTGCTATACAGGTTAACACGAATCTGATTTCATATTTTAAATGTTTAATATGATTTGCTATTCCTTTTTTTATTTCTTATATATTTTTTATTATTTATTTCTCGCCTTGAAACACTTTGCTTATCCAACCATTGTAATAATAATAATAATAATAATAATAATATACTTGCAGACCTCAGTCTGTATAAACACCCCTTTCATTACTACGATAGAGAAAACACAACACCAAACGATTCATCGAAGGGATGAACTGGCGTCGCTTGATGGAGAAACAACGTAACCTAATCTATAGTTCACAGGGAAACACGACACTGTTTTGGTCATTTAAAATAAGTCCGGTTGACTTTGGCAGAATCTGGTTATGACCAGATCTTTGGGGCTCTTGAAATCTCATGTGTGTATGTGTGTGTGTGTCCTTGATGCACGCACTTGCACAGAGGAGGTTCAACTCTCTCTCTCTCTCTCTCTCTCTCTCTCTCTCTCTCTGTGGGTGCATTTTTACAACAGTGATGAAAAATCACTTCGCTTCAAGTATACTTAGGACTGACGAATCTTTCTTTGTTATATTATTTTTCTATTTATTTAACTGGGGATCAACACATTTACTAAATTATATGCTGGGTCACGTGACTCAGATGTCTTAGTGTTTTTTTTTTTTGTGTGTGTGTAACTTCGAGAATGTACGCATGACACTGGCCAGATTTGGTATGTAAGTTACATTAAGTGTGTACAGTGGGAGGGAGTAGAACTGCTAACTCATTTGCATAAATCACTCAGCCCTGGTAACAGCGAATATATATATATATATATATATATATATATATATATATATATATATATTTATATATGTTTATACATACACACACACACACACACACACACACACACATATATATATATATATATATATATATATATATATATATATATATATATATATATATATATATATATATATATATGCATCATCCGTCATCCTCTGAACATCTGATGGAAGACTTCACGTATTATGCGCAAATCTTTAATAAATAACGACATATGAAAGTTGTAAATGCGAATTAGGTGCAACGGACTGAAATATTCTGTAGGATTACCTGAATGCTTTCTGTGTGACAAGGAGTCGACTAAAATTTGCAAAAGGCCTTTATACAAACTCTGTGATCACTGGCTCGATTTCACTCAAATTTCTAAGTCGCCAAATTAAACGGTGCTACTTTGGCTTGTTATCTACCATAGAATATAATTAAAATAGACAGAAAATTTTTAATATTTTGATTACATTTTTCTCTATGTTATATATATGTTTTATATTATGTAGTTATCATTCGAAAAAATTTCTGACTTTCGTCCATATTTTCACGTTCACCTCCGAGGTGTTAATACTGAACATGGCAGAACTCCTTGGGACGCCGTGTTTAGTACTAGCTCCTCGGTGATCAAAGCATTATATACACCCTTTCTATATTGTACGGTCGACAAATTACATTAATATACGATATATCTTCGTGCGGCAGTCTGCTTCACATTTACCACACGGTGGTTTAAAATTTGTACGGTGTATGTAGATATTTTTTCCCTGTGGATAACAAGCCAAATCCCGCAAGGGGGTTAGTACCGCCAGTGCACCTGACGGGGTGCACTGTAGGCATTACTAAAGGTTCTTTGCAGCGTCCCTTCGGCCCCTAGCTCCAACCCCTTTCATTCCTTTTACTGTACCTCCGTTCATATTCTTTTTCTTCCATCTTGCTATCCACCCTCTCCTAACAATTATTTCATAGTGCAACTGCTTTGAGGTTTTCCTCCTGGTACACCTTTCAAACCTACCTACTCTCAAACTACTTTCCAGCACTGAATGACCTCGTAGGCCTAAATTCTATATTCCATTCCGATAACAAGCCATGGATGCACCAATTAAACTGATATTCATTTGTATCGTGAAAGATAGTAATGGACACTCATCGGAACTGGCATGAGAAAATATTCTCTCAAAGTACCCGTAAGGCCTACAGAATACAGGCACGCTTGTATCACTGACCTAGGAGCGAGATCAAAAAAATTGGGAAACAGGTTTTTTTTTAAGGTGGTGGAGTCCATCTATAACTACGCACCTTGGTTACAGAGTCAAATCCACTTGAGAACATACTGTACTTATTCTCTAATATAGTTGCTAGTTATATTAATGTTCACATACACATATGAAAGCACAGACATATAAATAAATAAAAAAATATATATATATATATATATATATATATATATATATATATATATATATATATATATATATATATATATATATATATATATATATATATATATATATATATATCAGCCAAACAGTGCTTTTAAGTATTCACTGCCTATGTCCACCTGTATATAATCAAATATAGTCAAATACATTACTTAAACAGTAATTATGGTACATTATTAAATAGAACAAACCAACTGCTGTCACATGTCAATAAATTCGGCAAAGTGAGATATTTGTATAACCAGACGACTGACATAAATAAACATAAGAATTTCAAGAAAAGATTAAGCAACTGATTCTTAGAACTGATACGAAGAGGTGACTAAAACTGATTGTTCAGATTTATAAGTACAGAGATAAATAAACAAAGAAAAATATAATTTTTTAAATATATAAAAAAGGAAATATATATTTAGACAAAAATAAAACAACTTGGCAACAATTTAAACCACTGTACTGTCAAGAATATATTATGTCTGCATTTTTAACGCTCGAAAGTTATCGCGATCTTGTTTGTGACCCAGGATGTACGAAGCAATCTCTGCGTCAGCAGCAAAAATAGAATAAATGAAAGATAGAAAGTAATAAAAAGTAAAATTCTGAATATGATCTGCACTTGAACCTTGACCGGTATAGTTGCCAGATACGTCTGTGTTCAAAAGTTTTTAAATTTGTTTTTTCTATAAACTAATTAATGTTCGGTATAGGAATGTTATTGGAGGGGAATGTGAATGTATCACTGACTGTAAGTAAGCATTATTTAATGAAACATAAAATCATTGTAGAGTATACTAATGAAGATCACGCTTAAGCCTAGATCAGTAGTTGCCAGATACACCCATCCTCGAACGTATATTTTATTATTATTGTTATAAAACGACTCCTTCGATTTCTCATCGAACAACGAACTTTCTTTATAAATCAACAAAGAATGCTTATGAAAGACGTCACTTAGACGTGACTTCAGAACGTAAATATAAATGCAAATGAGCACATGCACCTGACCCTGCCTCCCCCTCCCCGACACTCTCCCCCGGAGTCTCATGTGGCTCCAAGTCAGTCCAACTTGGCTCAGTGGAAGCTCAAACATCGGCCTATTCCTGATGGGGTAAGGGTCTGCCGAAGATTTGTTTTCCATTAGTTTTTTATTATATATAATTTTATCTGCAGATGCGAAAGTTCAAGTGTCTTGAATATTAATGAGAGTATTTGCTTGTGTGTGTGTTTTTCGTCGGTGAACTGAATTTACCGGTGTATGTCTGGTACTAATGGTTATGTGCATAATTTGTGAAGTATAGCTACGTTTTTTTTAAGCTAACAGAAAAGTGCGTTTAAAAAAACTTATTTTCAACCGTCTTGAACACCAAAAGAGTTTCTGCTTGTGTGATTTTTAGTGTATTTAATTCATTTGTGAATGCACATTCTTACGGTACTACTCATTGTGTACAGATTTGGAAAGAATACTTTAATTTGTAAAGTATTTTGTAGCTGACAAATTAGTACATTTAAAAAAAGTATTTTCAACTGTCTTGAATAAGAAAGGGAGTTTCTGTTAGTGCGTGCGTGTTTTTTTTTTCAGTGTATTTAATTCAGTGGTTCATACACAGTTTTATATTGTAGTACTATTAGTTGCTTGCAGATTTGTGAAGTATACTTACGCTAGTGGAGTAATTTGAAGCTAACAGAAGAGTACGTCTAAAAAATAAAACTTATTTTCAACTGCCTTGAGTAAGAAAGAGAGTTTTTGCTTGTGTGTGAGTGGTTTTTTTTTCAGTGTATTTAATTCAGTGGTGTGTGCATACTTCATGGTACTAAAAGTTACGTGACGATTCGTTAAGAAAAGTTTTAAGCTTGGGGTGTAATTTGAAGCTAACATATTAATATATTTAAAAAACTTATTTCCCTAACGAAAAGGAACGAAATCTTCACCTTCCCTAAGACTGACATAGATGAAATATTAGAAAAAAAAAAAAAAACTTGAAAGAAACATTAAGAATTACAAAGAAAATTGTTTCCGAACAGCAACCTTAGTACTAATGAAAACTTCACTTTACGTATTTCGCAGAAAAGCTTTGGCCTCAGTGAAATAATAATAATAATAATAATAATAATAATAATAATAATAATAATAATAATAATAATAATAATAATAATAATAATAATAAACTTAGAGAAGGTAAATTACCCTAGGGGGTTTTTACAAACGACTCAAAATGACGAAAAACTTTCGAAATGGTGAAAAAGAAAAACCCGTTTTCTACGAAGCCAAACTGGAGCGCAGCCATTCATCACGTTATCTTTTAGGAAATGTGAATCTTGCCTCACCGGCATTCAAGCGTTGTTATTTTTGTCATGTACGCTGTTGTTCATGTCTTTGTTGTTTTAAGGGAAGAACAACCCTTTATGCTGCTGATCCTGTTATGACTTTGTTGAGGAATGGATCAATGTTGTGTCATTAATGGCGCTTTTGTGAAAGTTGTTTCGATGTACTGTTAAGGGAGAAGCGTGATTGGCGTTGTTCTTTAGCTTTTTTAGTGATTTTTGCTGTTGTTTCAACGGTTGTGGTGCTGTTGTTGGTTTGGTTATGTTGACGTTGTTTTGCTGAAACAACCACAAAGGGAAGTACAAGATAATAGAGAAAAAACTCGATGATATAGAGAATAACATAAACGACACTCAAGAACTCTAATGATTCTTGTGACAATTTTGTTGTTTTGACAACAAATTCCGATAATTAACGAACAGAGAAACTGAAGGCTAAGACGAAGAATAAGACAATGAAGATTAAGACAATGAAGACTAGATTAAGACAGTCAGGATGAATCTGAAGACGCCTTATCTCACGCGATGACAAACAAGTGTCAGCAATTCTGTCAAAGTATAACATATTATCTGTCAAGAACAGCAATGGAAGCAGAGTTGATAAGGGACAATCAGATCATGTTTTATCTGACGTGACAAGCGAATCACGTTATCTGACATGACTGAAGAACAAGGCCAGAGATTTCCTTAGAAGACTTCAACAGAAGCGAACACTTAAACTGGACGACTTGACTAATCTATTCTTAAAATTTTTTTATCTAGAAGTTTGGTAATTTTGGGAATTCCTGTCAGGCCACCTTTTCCCCACACTTATTTTTTTCTTGAGTTTCAAAGCTTTGGCATTCTCTTATTGCTTCTGTTTTCCCTGGCTTATCTTCCTTTCTTTGGGAGGCAGCTCTAATTTGCTTCCTTTATGATAAATACTTACGTTTGTATATTCCCTTTATCTTTTTTTTTTTATTTATTCAGCTTTGTCTCTCTTTTGATTTTGCTTTTTTCAGTCCTGGGCTAGAAAGGGACACTAGGTTGCCAACCCCATCGGCCTTCACTCTATAAAAGAATTGATAAGAATACTAATTATTTTTTCAAGTTTTCCTCCATTATAAAATTGAATACATTTCTGACACAAGATATATTTCCTCTCTCTTCTTTTATTATTATTATTATTATTATTATTATTATTATTATTATTATTATTATTATTATTATTATTATAGAGGAATAAAATCTGGTTCCCAGTTATCATTATCTACCGTTATCGATCATGTGATCTTATCGAAAGCTATCATTTAAGATTCCGCTACAACTGTCGTTTTAGATATAGCATCTAGACAACAAGTTAGTGCTTCTGACAAGCAGAGTTACCAGTTAGGGATTTAGCACACGTTATTTTGATGCATATTTCTGTATCACATATACACACAGTTACTTAAGGGACCTACTTACTTGCTTACTTACTTACTTACTTACTTATGGAACCTCCTTACTTACTTATGGAACCTCCTTGCTTACTCATGGAACCTCCTTGCTTACCTATGGAACCTCTTTAATTACTTATGGAACCTCCTTGCTTATTTATGGAACCTCCTTACTAACTTATGGAACCTCCTTACTTACTTGTGGAACCTACTTGCTTACTTACAGAACCTCCTTGCTTACTTATGGAACCTCCTTGCTTACTGACAGAACCTCCTTGCTTACTTACAGAACCTCCTTACTTACTTATGGAACCTCCTTGCTTGCTTATGGAACCTACTTGCTTACTTACAGAACCTCCTTACTAACTTATGGAACCTCCTTACTTACTTATGGAACCTACTTGCTTACTTACAGAACCTCTTTGCTTACTTATGGAACCTCCTTGCTTACTTACAGAACCTCCTTACTTACTTACAGAGCCTCCTTACTTACTTATGGAACCTCCTTGCTTACTTACAGAACCTCCTTACTAACTTATGGAACCTCCTTGCTGACTATGGAACCTCATTACTTACTTATGGAACCTCCTTACTTACTTATGGAACCTCCTTGCTTACTTACAGAACCTCCTTGCTTACTTATGGAACCTCCTTGCTTACTTATAGAACCTCCTTACTTACTTATGGAACCTCCTTACTTACTCTTAAGGCACCTTATTACAGAACCAACCATCCAAGTCAAAAGTTATTATTATTATTATTATTATTATTATTATTATTATTATTGGCTGGTGGTGCGATGCTGGTCTCCTATTGGCTGAAGAAAGTTCCCTGCAAGCAACGTCTTAGGCTTGAAGGTTACAAGGTACAAGCTTACCACAGGGACCACTGACTTGAAATTCAAGCTTCCAGAGAATATTCTAGTGTTCATCTGAAAGAAATAACAGAAACTAATAGGAAATACAAAAAGAAGAGATCAGTTATCAGAAAAGAGAGATAAACTAATAAATTAAGAAATAAACAGACAAAAATACTTTATATTTTTTTAAGCTTACGTGAACGAGTGACCTCTAGCGTTGAATATTCTGCGTCTGGGAATAAATACGACGAATTTTACGGCAATCTGTCAAGTCACTCTGGATAACAGCCACTGTGTAGACGGAGTGAAAACTTTTCAAGTTTTTTTCCGCCGATAAATTGACTCAAGGCACTTTTTATCTTGACCTCCATTCCATTAGGAGAGAGTTGGCGGAGGAAGGAGGCGATGCCATTTTGCTTGAAAGCTATCTTTCTCATTCCGCTTTCATCCCTCTTCCTCGCTTTTTCGGGCCTGGGCAAGACGAGGTCGTTAGGATGACGTCGTCTCTTTCGCCGCTGGTCGCAAATAAATGAAGTTGAATTGAGCGAAGATAATTTTCATGAGCTTAAATTTTTGTTCGTCCAGTCCATTAGTTTATGTGATATTCCGTCTTCATAATAATTTTGTATTTTTTAATTTTATTTTTGCTTTATTTTCCTACGTTTTCAAACTGGTTTGATGCATTTGCTTAATACATCACTTATTCATTATTGTTCTTCGCTTTATTTTCTTTCATTTTGGGTTTGAATTCCATGAGTAGTTTTAAGATAATATTTCAAAGTCTTTGTCCTTCGTTTAATTTAATTATTCTTATCCTTAGCGTATATAATTATTCTTTTCCTCAAGGTAAACACTCTGAAAGGAAAGATATAAAAGATAGGCATATTATTCCATTCGTTATCCTATGTCAACAGCTGTTTCACCCACCAACCCATGGCAGTCGTCAGGGCCACATTAGTTCAGTGATGAAACTATACCACAATATATATATATATATATATATATATATATATATATATATATATATATATATATATATGTGTGTGTGTGTGTGTGTGTGTGTGTGTGTGTGTGTGTGTGTGTGTGTGTGTGTGTGTGGTATTGCAGTAAAAGATATTCATATATATATATATATATATATATATATATATATATATATATATATATATATATCCTTCTAATGTTTAATGAACCTCTTTTAAAAGGCTTTTAGAGGAAAGGTTGCCGTGGGCATTGGAGCTGGGGTAGGAGCTGCCCTCGTCGGCTGGTGGGCATGGAGACGGTTTTCGGCGCCAGTGCTTCCAGACAAGTAAGTTAATTAATCTAACATTTTGACATTTCTCTCTCTCTCTCTCTCTCTCTCTCTCTCTCTCTCTCTCTCTCTTGGTTTTTCTGTGCGTTACATATCACAAGCAAAATTTTATGCGACAGATTTATTATTCAAACTATTTTCACTGACAGTTATGAATTTAAAATAGAACCGTTTGATGAATTATCATGCTTAATTATGAAAACCATATTATGAGTTTCTCGTCTTCATTTGTGAACAAGTAAAAAATGCGCCGAAGTGTAATCAAGGCCACCGAAAACAGAGCTATCTTTCGGTGGTCTCTTTATGATGCTCTATGAGCCGCGGCCCATGAAACTTTAACCGCCCCCCGGTGGTGGCCTGGCTTATATCGCTGCCAGAAGCACGATTATGGCTAACTTTAACATTAAATAAAATAAAAACTACTGAGGCTAGAGGGTTGTAATTTAGTATGTTTGGTGATCGGAGGGTGGATGAGCAACATACAAATTTGCAGCCCTCTAGCCTTAGTTGTTTTTAAGATCTGAGGGCGGACAGAAAAAGCCGGCAAAATAATTTTCATTTCAGAAAACTAAAAAGCGAGAATTAACTTCAATTCCGACGCAGAAAGCAAAACGTGAAAATAATGACAAAAATATCACTCGAAAGCGAATTAAAAATTATGTTAAATCTTAAACTAAAATAACGCGTAACAAATCCCTAACTGGCAACCCACTTGCTTTTAATTGCCATAAACTGGGTCCGTTTTAAATAATGCTTCATTATCCACCGTCTCTGGGATGCAATGCGCATTGCATTAACGAATCAGGCACAATTCACTCCTGGAGATTCAGGGTGCGTTTTGGGTACGTTTTGACCCTGAGGGCAGACGCCCTTGACGACTCGCGTGACCCTTGCACTTCAGTTAAACTCCTCCTGACCGCTTCGGGACGTTATTCAGAGCTGGCATATGCTGTCTTCTTTGGTTTCACGGCTGCTAACTGATAACTGTAGATTCTGCGTGATTTTGTGCTGCCTTTCAAATTGTGGGTTTGATTTGTCATGTTACTATATACTGAGCGAAGATATATTCTTCTCTCTCTCTCTCTCTCTCTCTCTCTCTCTCTCTCTCTCTCTCTCTCTCTCTCTCTCCACGTAGTTAGCGATAACTATTCTTTTCTTTTATATATATAATATATATATATATATATATATATATATATATATATATATATATATATATATATATATATATATATATATTTATATTTATATTTATATTTTTATATTTATATTTACAGATACTAAATATTTTTGTTTCTTGCATTTTCATACAATACTTAAAAAGTTTTTAATAATCATGAAACCTTTCTTCACAGTTTTACAAGATTTAAACCAATTATTATTATTATTATTATTATTATTATTATTATTATTATTATTATTATTATTATTATTATTAGTGAACAAGCTAAAAAAAGGTCATAATAAACATAGAATTAAACATAGCCAAATTACGTCCATCTGTGAAGGCCATTAGCCTGCCACACCCCTCTCCCTCTCCGCCCCTGCCCCCGCCCCCCGCCAAAACACCCCTGAACACAGGAACCAGATCTCTCTGCTTATTGTCCGGTATCTTCGAACGCCCCACTTGGGAGCTGTGGTTGTGATTGTGGTTGTTGTGATTGTTTTGTTGTTGTGGTAAAGTCTCACAACATTGATCATGTTTTCATTGTAGTTGTGAAGATTATTATTATTATTATTATTATTATTATTATTATTATTATTATTATTATTATTATTATTATTATTATTATGTGGTTGTTGAGGTTAATATTATTATCTATCGTTATTATTATTGTTGTTGTCTTGTAATTGTAAAAATTATTATTATTATTATTGTTATTATTATTATATGATTGCAAAGATTATTATTATCATCGTTATTAATATCACCATTATTATTATTATTATTATTATTATTATTATTATTATTATTATTATTATTATTATTATTATTATTATTATTATTACGTGGTTCCAAAGATTATCATTATCATCATTATTAATCACAATTATTATTATTATTATTATTATTATTATTATTATTATTATTATTATTATTACGTGGTTGCAAAGATTATCATTATCATCATTATTAATTATCATTATTATTATTATTATTATTATTATTATTATTATTATTATTATTATTATTATTATTATTATTATTATTATTATTATTATTATTATTATTATTATTATTATTATTATTATTATTCAGATAGTAGCAGTAGTAGTAGTATTAACAGGGATTTGGTCGTAAATCTTGATGACAGGTTAGTCTTATAGAGAATTTTTTTTTACTTTTTTTCTTTTTATTATTAAAGAAAAATTAGAATATAAAAGATATTATTAATTTTTTTTTTTTATTTTCGTTTTATAAAAATTTTTATATATTATTAGCTTTTTTTATTACTTTAAAGATGGGATAAAGGATGAGGTCGTATAGAATCTTTATTTTTGATCATCTTTCCGTTTCTTTAAAAAAATTTGAATATAAAAGATGAGGCGTCTTTATTTTTAACTTTCATCTTTTCGTTTCTTTAAAAAAATTTGAATATAAAAGAGGTCATATAGAATTTATTTTTTAGTCAAAGTCGACAATCTTGATGACAGGTGAGTCTTCATAGAGAATCTTTTTTTTTTTTACTTTTTTCTTTTCGTTTCTTTAAAATAAATTTAGAATATAAAATGGTGAGGTCATATAGAATCTTTTTTTTTTACTTTCATCTTTTCGTTTCTTTAAAAAAATTAGAATATAAATGGTGAGGTCACATAAAAATTTAATGATTCTCACTTAATGTAGAAGAACTAAATCATACGCTCACCCCTGCCCAAAAATGTAATGATTCTCATTTAATGAGAATATTTCTGTTAGAATTGTAACTATCCAAAATTTTAATGATTCTCACTTCATGCATAGAAACTGAACCATTCCCCCCCCCCCATGGAATGATTTTCATTTAATGCAGGATAACTGTATCGTACGGCCCCCCAAAAAAATTTTAATGGTTCTCATTTAATGCAAGATAACTAAATCACACTCCCTGCCCTCCCAGAATATATAATGATTCTCACTTAATGCAGGATAAATAAACCATACTCCCTGCACTCCCAGAATATATAATGAAGATATATAAATCACACTCCCTGCCCTCCCAGAATATATAATGATTGCCGCTTGATGCGAGACAACACAACAAACCTCTTGTCTTGGTGACCAAACAAACACCTCTCTCAGTGGTGTTTTTTTTCGCGTGGCGCAGGCGATGACTTTCACAGATTTAACTGGCAATCGTCGTCGTATTTTTGTCAGGGCGTTCATGGTGATCAACGCCCACGGCGAGGGCATAGGTTGCAAGCAGGCGGAGCCCTTGGCTGCCGTCGTGACGGAGTGGAAGGATCGAGTTCTGACCCTGAAGTATCCTGGTCAGGAGGATTTTTCCTTTGATACCAAGAAGGACCTCAAGGATAAAAAGTAATTGACGTCAAGTAAGTGGAAAGGATGTAGTATTGTTCTAGTTGGCACGCACGCACACACACACACACACACACACACACACACACACACACACATATATATATATATATATATATATATATATATATATATATATATATATATATATATATATATATATATATATATATATATATATATATATATGAAAATAAGAAGGCCCATAAAACACTATTTAAACGTTGAAACCATATATTTCGGGCACTTGTTTCTGTGCCCCTGTTCACTGGTAGAATATGGACAGGTGGAAAGTTACAATGGTATATATACAAAAACATGAAGGTGTGGCCTTAGGCCTCCGATGTTAAGGAGGTGGCGTTTCTTAAGAAGGAGGAGATTGACCAAATTCCCTAGTGGTTTTTGGCCTCATTAGCTCCCGTTTGGCGATGGATCTGGCGGTCGCGTTTCTTGGGTCATCTTCTTCAAAAGGGGTCCTCGGACCTTCCTTGGGCCTTCTTATTTTTTCATATTACACTGTAGTATTACAGGAAAAGAGAAGCGGTGTGGGAGGAGAGACCCCATTATCCTGAAAGCAGAGAGAGAGAGAGAGAGAGAGAGAGGTGCAGTGCTTGTAGGAGGGTCTGACGCGCTGCTGGTGAGCCTCCAGTGTACAGACAAAAGAGAGAGAGAGAGAGACTTATAAGACTAGAGAGAGACCGAGAGAGAGACAGAGAGAGAGACAGAGAGAGAGAGAGAGTCTTATCAGACAAGAGAGAGAGAGAGAGAGAGAGAGAGAGAGAGAGAGAGAGAGAGAGAGAGAGAGGAAGAGAGACTTATAAGACTAGAGAGAGAGAGAGAGAGAGAGAGAGAGAGAGAGAGAGACTTATAAGACTAGAGAGAAAGAGAGAGAGAGAGAGAGACTTATAAGACTAGAGAGAAAGAGAGAGAGAGAGAGAGAGAGGGAGAGAGAGAGACTTATAAGACTAGATAGAGAGAAAGAGAGAGACTCTTATCAGACAAGAGAGAGAGAGAGAGAGAGAGAGAATCTTATCAGACAAGAGAGAAAGAAAGAGAGAGAGAGACTTATAAGACTAGAGAGAGAGAGAGAGTCTTATAAGACTAGAGAGAGAGAGAGAGAGAGAGAGAGAGAGAGAGACTTCCAGCGTCAGACACTCACCCTGACGCCAGCCACTCGCAACAAATAAACCAGCGATCCTTCTTGACATCCCTCAGGTTCCAAGGCACGACCCTCCCCGGCATCGACTGCGGGGACGAGGTGTCTTCCTGGCTCTCCAAAGCCTTGTACAAAAACACCAAGAAGGCACGACTTGTCTACAAGGGAGATTTTGTCATCACACGGCAGGCGAAGAGAGTCCCGTTCCACAACTTCACTCAATACAAGAAGACTGATAGAGTGAGAAGTTTTTTTTTTTTTTTTTTGACAAATTAACTTTTTTTTTTCTTTGTGATGGTGCATACATATATATATATATATATATATATATTATATATATATATATATATATATATATATATATATATATATAGTATATATATATATATCTTTTTAGTGACTTTTTTTGCGTCAATTTATAATTTTTTGATGATGGTGTATACCTTTTTAGTGTTTATTTGTCAATTAGTGTTTTTTGTTTTTTATATATATATACATATATATATATAAAATCATATATATTTAGTGACCTTTTTGTCAGTTTATGCTTTTTTTGTGATGGTGTATATCTATTTAGTGATTTTTTTGTCAATTTATATTTTTTTGGTGATGGTGTACACCTTTTTAGTGTTTATTTGTCAAGTAATGTTTTTTTGTTTTTTTTTGTTTTGTATATGTATATATATATATATATATATATATATATATATATATATATATATATATATATATATATATATATATGTAAAACCATATATATTTAGTGACTTTTTGTCAATTTATGTTTTTTCGTGATGGTGCATATCCTTTTAGTGACTTTTTTGTCAATTTATATTTTTTGTGATGGTGCATATATATCTTTTTATTCATATTCCTTTTGTAGATAATCCAAATTAGATCTGTATTCCTCTGTCATTTAGATGGTGCTTCTTTAGCTCATAATCCTTTTGTAGAAAATCTAAATTAGATCTTTATCCCTCAGTCGTTTACTTATTTTGGGCGTGTGAATTCACGACACGTTAACAACTTCCGAATGTCTAGAATCTAGACATCCTAGATATTTATGAGATGCGACACAGAAACGATCTGACGTCTGTAAGTCAATAACACCAACTTCAATTATAGATACCGGATACAGAACTCACAGTTGTAGCCTAATCACGCTTAAATAAAGATTGTACTAATCTCCCAAAGGTTTTAAGTAGATATAGAGAGTATATCGCAAGCACATTGCAGCAATGACATCCTGTCATATCAGTAAATAAAGTTTCACAAGGTGAAAACATCATGTATTCATCAGGATTGAATGTTTGTTATTGTCCAACTTCCAAACCAGCGACCATCACTCTCAGGTCTTTGTGTACCACGCCTATGCAAGATCGCGGGGAGTTGTGGGGGGGGGGGGAGACTGGTGTTTCCTAAGGTACAGATTAACAATAAGATTATTACTCTGTGGAGAAAGTCGAATGTATCTTAATTTGACTATAGATTCTTAGTCTGACTGTCAAAAACTGCAGGATCTTAAACTGACTGTAGATTCTTAAGCTGGCTAGATTCTTGAACTGACTGTAGATTCATAAATTGACTGTAGATTCTTAGTCTGACTGTAGATTCTTAGTCCGACTGTGGATTCTTAATCTGTCTGTAGATTCTTAATCTGACTGTAGATTCTTAAGCTGGCTAGATTCTTAAACTGACTGTAGATTCATAATTTGACTGTAGATTCTTAATCTGACTGTAGATTCTTAATCTGCCTGTAGATTCATAATTTGACTGTAGATTCTTAATCTGAGTGTAGATTCTTCATCTGACCGTAGATTCTTAGTCTGACTGTAGATTCTTAGTCCGGCTGTGGATTCTTAATCTGACAGTAAATTCTTAATCCGACTGTAGATTCTTGCCTTGAATGTAGATACTTAATCTGACTTGATTCTTAAACTGACTGCAGATTCTTGATTTGACTCTAGATTTTTTACCTGTTAGTGAATTCTTAATTAAACTGATTGTGTATTCTCAATCTAACCAACCTTAGATTCTTAAACTGACTGGGGATTCTTAATCTGACTATGGATTCTTAACCTGACTAGATTCTTAATCTGACTGAGATTCTTAATCTGACTTTAGCCTCTTCATCTGACTAGATTCTTAATCTTACCATAAATTCTTAGTCTGACAATATATTCATCGTCTGTCTGCAGATTTTCAATCTGACTAGATTCTTAATCTAACAGGGAATTCTTAAACTGACAGTAGATTCTTGACCTGACTGTAGATTCTTAAACTGACTGTGGATCCCTAATCTAATCAGACCTTCCCAACTCCAACAGGCTGCCTATTCTTGACCTGACTATAGATTCTTAAACTGACTGTGGATCCTTAACTGACCTTTCCAACTCCAACAGGCTGCCTATTCAGACTGGAGCAGTTACCACCTCGCCTGTCAGTCTTCGCTGGACGACCTCAACTCCCGCATGGAGGAACCCATCCTGATGGACAACTTCCGCCCGAACATCATCGTCAAGGGGTCGAAGCCCTTCGACGAGAACGACTGGGCCTTCGTCAAGATCGGGGACGTGGTCCTCCGGAGGCTGAAGCCCTGTCAAAGGTAGGGAGGCTTCGAGGGGGGTCTCGAAAAGTCAAGTCAGTCCCAGGTCAGTCCCAGTGCGAGGACCATTCATTGTCCAAACCGTAGGACCATTCATTGTTCAAAGGGTTTGTTCCTGAATTTGAATTGAAAAGAGAACATTTTACAGTTAGAGAAGTTGAATATCTATTTAGGAAGAAGCCCAAGGGGAGAACTTATAGTACAGTCTGCAGTGCGCCATGCAAGGAACACTGTAAGCAGTAGCCCGTCCTCTATAGGCCTCAGGACTGAATACAGTAGAGGGCCCTAGTATAGGTATGGGCTTAATGCTCGAACCTCGTATAGAACGTAATGTCTCTGAAACTTGCGAACAACCGTAGCAGTCTGGTGCAAGTGGCAATGATTCATACTGGATAAAAGGTTATAAAAAGAGTATATGGGTCTGC
>NC_089797.1:3965390-4012890 GCF_040412425.1 Macrobrachium rosenbergii
AACAAATTCCCAACCCTCAGCTAAGGTAAATCCAACCTCCAACATCCGCGCAGAATCGAACTTACTTCTCTCCTCCGACTACGATGATAGGGAAGACTGGATTGAAGGCAACACAGGCAAGACTTGTGCGTCGTCTCTGCATTATGTTCTGAACACACAGTGGCCGACATTTCCGGAGGAACAGGTCGTAAACATGTACGCGCCCGTCGTCGCTCACAGCTACCACCACACTGCTGCTGTAGGGAGCCCAGGTGAGGTCAGCTACTGGGGCTCCCAAGTCCAGTATCACGAGAGCTGCCCTGTGTTGTAGAATGAAGGAAATCTTGGATACCACCTTCAAATGATCGTTTCAGCTTTATAAAGGCTTTTAAGCTAGGAGTTTTAAGTTGTAAGAGTTAACATGAAGTTTAGTAAGTTTATCAAAGAATCTGTACATGCATTTGCTGGACATAATCTGTCATGGTACAGTACACCAACTTTTCTCAGTATTGTTACATTCACTCTGCTGCAGAAATAGAGCAAATATTGGTTTATAAGATACTGGCCATGATTTACTCTCTCACTGTTATAACAAGGCTTATCAAAAACTGCTTTCATGCCTCTTTTCGCATTTAGTCCAACTCCCACAGTACACACAGGGTAATTCCAGGGGTGAATCAACTAAAAACTAGTAAAGTACAAATTCAACAGTATAAGGTAATTCTAGAAGTGAATCGAGAAATGAATAACTTACACATGACACTGTAGCCACAGCTTCAGCGTCCAGTCGCCCGAACAAGTGGCGAAGATCTTTTGGTGGTAAGTGTTCCACGCGATGGCTCTCACGGGGCAGGAGTGCGCTGGGTATCGGATGATGCCATAGCTAGTGGAGGAAGCATTGACCTGGAAGACCACACCAGTATCCACGCCCACCAACAGAACGTTTTTGTCCTTTGGACTAAAAGCTATACAAGTTGCGGTACCTGGGGACAGACCAGTAAAAGTTTGGGTCATTTTCAACCCCTTGGACTGATAAAACCTACTTTCCATGAAAAGAGTAATAATGAGTACAGTGCCAAATTTCATAACAGTTCTTACAAAGCCTGTTATTATTTAACATTACCAAACTAAATTATAAAAATTCAACGTCTTATTCAGCTCCCAGCATCCACAACTTCAGCCACAGCTAGAGGACCAGACCCAGTCCTAGCAAGACAGGACTGTATACAAAGGTCTTAGATCTTCAAGATAGTATAAAAAATTCTCTTGATTATTCTCCTCCTCACCTTCTAACTTTACTTTGTCAGCGGTGTTTGAAGAGGAATTACTGCCCTGAGTGTCACCACTGAAGTCGAGAATGTCAGTGTATTGTAGCGAGGAGGACTGAACAGTCCACTGGGACACCCTGCCATCTTGGCCAACAGAGTAGAATCCTAGATTCTGACCAGGCTCTGTCGGTATCCATCTGACCTGGTTGGTATTACGGTGGATTAGTACTACTACAACTGAGCATCAAAAAGTTACCCAGGATCAAAGAGTTAATTGCTTTCTGAAACATTTATCAAAACTCACATTATGAAGAATAGTTATAGTGGTAGAAAGTCTACAGTGTACTGCCTATTAAAATCTCTAAAAACTGGTATGTCTATTATTTAGTCTCCCATACCTAAAAATAAATATTCTGCTAATTTTCGAACCGTCTATCACACCTTGCTTATAGAAACCTTTACCTATCCCAAGGTGATTATGTTTTTGGACAGATTTGCTCATCTTTATTCTGTCTGATAGCAGAATTATGCAAAGGGGTACGTGTGTACTTTTACAAAAATTGTTACCAAAGGTGGGACCTGTGACAGCCAAGTGATTAGATTTCAGCAAATGCAAGAATGGACCATTTGCAAAAGAGGGACATATTGGGGTGGATTACTTAACATTGCTCCAAGTGGTCAAGGCTCAAGATCTCGAAACAAACTAATATAGACTTTGTTTACCATATTTGACGATTACTTCTTCGAAGACAGCCTGACAAGAGCTCATGCCTCCTTTTAAACTGCAAGCAGGCCCTCTCCAAGTAATTTTTCGTCATTAATAAGATCAAATACATATGGCACACGGCACACATAAGCAGAAAGAATCAAAATACCATTCGTCGTTACCTGAGAAACTGGCAGCAGGTGCTTCCCTGTTATGGTCGTTGATGAAAGCACTTTGAGGCATCCCACAAGGCGGGTGTCATACACAAACACAACACCGTCGCTGCAACCAGCTACAAGAACGCTCTCCTTCTGTGATGCAAAATGAAACAGAAAATAGAATGACTACGTAAGGCAAAAACTCATTTTCTTATTAAAAGGAAAGTTGCAGAAGTCTATAGTCAAGGTTCTCCCTATTTCACAGATTCACAAAAAATATAATAATTGATCATGCAAAGAAGTGAAATCTTCGGCCATGAAGGCGACAACCTTACAAACTGTAAAGTACAGTAGCAGATTCATCATGAAACAAAAACTATAAGAAATTTGTCTCATCTGAAATGAAGTTTTAGCCTTTTTATTCTAAACACGAAGTCAAAGCCTAACCATCTTGACAGAGGAATGGACTCAAAACGAAAAATAGGATATAAGCCAAAGGTAACTGATTTAAATAACAAAGGGTCAAAAGGTATAAGAAGAAAAGAATATAAAACTATATTATGGAATTCTGCAGATGCCAATATGGCTTAAAACTTCAGGCAAATGAGAAACAACACCGAAACAGAATACAGTTACCGTCGGATGAAACTGGGCAGAATTCACACCACTCGGAGTACGGTAGAGACGTTCTGGAATCCCAGGATTCTTCAGTGTGAACAGACTCAGCATCCCTCCAGAATCCGATGAGCCATCTCGGTCTTTAATAAAATACAAATTAATATTTAAAAATTATGAAATCTTATAATTCAGCCCTCATTAGGACTATCATTTGTAGCTCACTCATTAGCTGTCTTAATTTATCTTGCTGGTGAAGGAGATAGTCCCACCTACTAGACCCTGGAAAGCCCATGGAATTTATGTCTCCATAGGTGTGTGGGCCAAAGGCCTCAGTGCTAAAAAAGGAATAAAAAAGTACAAGCTAAACTACATAAAGAAAATAAGTAAGAACAACAAATAAGACCTAGAACTACGAAACAAGACGCATGGGAATCTTCAGAAAAAAACTCTTTACAAATCTGTTTTTGCTCTGATGGTCCAGCAAAATCCTATTATGTTTATTTGAGTCTTTAATTAAACAAGAACATTTAGTTTTGCTCTACAAATCAGGCAAATACTTTTCTACTTGCTTAAGGCCTTTAATAAATCAAACTGTTCATACAAGTCTAGAAAATTGTTGGTTCGTTTTTATTAGTCAAGAAGGAGCATGCTCCATTTACAACAGACTGTCATATATCAAGAAATCAAGACCAACTTTAGTCTAGTTCTACAAATCAAGCAAAGGTCTGATCTGTTCACCAAAGGTTTCCTTTAGCTCAAGAGACAAATTTGACATCTTTCAGGTAAATGTACCAAAACAAAAACCTCGTTTTTTGACACGAGCTTGTCCTCAGGTACAAACCTGGTCACTCGTACCTGTGGAATACGAAGCAGCGAACAGATCCGGGTAAAAAGGATTCCAGCAGATGTCAGAGACGTAATAAGACCTGCAGTTGTCACAGCTGAATTTCCAGAGAGGCAGAAGGGATCCTTCCAGCGGTCTGAAGTCGTCGCTTGTGTCTTCCCAGTACTGGAAGTCTGACAACAACAAAAAAATGTCAGGTAACTCATAATCATCTGGACTATAGAAATAAATTTAGACCTAGCATCATAAATGAATCGTGGATTCTGAACTGGCGGGGAAGAGCACTACCAACTGAGCCACAAAAGTCATGATAAATTTATCCAAATAAAAACTTGAATGTCTAATTTAGTAAGTTAAAATTTAAGAAATTAATAGATAAGTTAGTAGCCTGTAAACAAAAATAGTAAATATTTGAATATCGTACAGGAAAATCCTAAAATGTACATTATTATTATTATTATTATTATTATTATTATTATTATTATTATTATTATTATTATTATTATTATTATTATTATTATTATTATTCAGAAGATGAACATTAATCTTATGGAATAAGCCCGAAGGGTCCATTGACATGAAATCCATCCAAGCTTCCAAAGAATATGGTGTTTATTATTATTATTATTATTATTATTATTATTATTATTATTATTATTATTATTATTATTATTATTATTATTATTATTCAGCAGATGAACACTAATCTTATGGAATAAGCCCGAAGGCCATAGACATGAAATCCAATCCAGGCTTCCAAAGAATATTATGGTGCTCATTTGCAAGAAATAACAGAAGTCAACAGGAAACAGGATGAAGAGACAGATAACAGACTTTAAAAACTATATAAATGACAACTGCAAGAGCAATGAATGAACTCAATAAAGAAACAAACAAATCAAATGCCCCCAAACTTCCAGATAAAGGAAAACATCTCCTCTAAACTAGCAAGAGAGAGAGAGAGAGAGAGAGAGAGAGAGAGAGAGAGAGAGAGAGAGAGAGAGAGAGAGAGAACGCAGCCAGCCGAACCTTGCGTGATGTCGTCGTAGATATTTTGGGTGACCATCCTCTCGACCATGCTTGCTGTTTCGTAGATCTCTGACAGGTCCCCCGGGGCCTGCTTGGGGGGTGGGGGAGGGAGGTGCACCACCGGTTCCCTGGGTCCTCTGGGCGACTTCTAAAGACACGGAGAAAAGGGGGGGGGGAGGTCCCGAAGCCTCAAGTATTAGAATGGGATGTTTTGCTTTGAAGGTCGTGTTTCCAATTGTTTTGTGTTGTGTACGAATTGTTTCTTTCGTCTGTGATGATTTGTTGTTTCTGTTCTGATTTTCATTTATTGTTTGCAAGTTGTGTTTTTGTTTATTATTGTTGTTTTTGTTCTGATTTTGAATTATTGTTTCAAAGTTGTGTTTTATTATTATTATTATTATTATTATTATTATTATTTTATTATTATTATTATTATTATTATTATTATTATTATTATTACACTTACTTTTGCAATTTACTGAAGTTAGGTATTATTTGGGATATGTATTCCTCGGCAGACAGTTTTCATCCTTCTTACATACATACATACATATATACATACATACATACATACATACATACATACATATATACATACATACATACATATATACATACATACATACATACATATATACACATACATACATATACATACATATATAATATATACATATATGTATATACTTACAGTATATGTGTGTGTATGTATTGTGTTTGTGCGTGTGTGCGTGTGCGCGCGTGTGCGTGCCCCTAGATTTATCTAGAACGTCATAGGGTTTACAATTACATGTCGTGTGAAAAGTGAGCTAACAAAGTCATCAAAATAGTAGCTTTCGAAAGGGATACGGTGAGATGACACGCCATCGTGGAAGAAAGGACAGAGAGAGAGAGAGAGAGAGAGAGAGAGAGAGAGAGAGAGAGAGAGAGAGAGAGAGAGAGAGAGATGGGCCTTTAATCCTAGGTAATAAAAAACTACCAAAACACCGCAGTGGATTTGTGAATTTCTTTATGGAAAAAATTATAATGGAGAAAAATAAAATGATTATGCGTGTTTCAGTCGAATAATGCTTTGTATTATACATACATACATGCATGCAAACATACGTATATACATACATACACAGAGGAAGGCTCCTAAAAAAACAACACAACAGTTACCGCTATACATGAAACTCATCAGCAGTGCACAAAATCACCTTACACACACTGCGCCACTCACCTCTGCGCTGCAATGACTCTTGCGCTTCCTGAATGTTAAGAGCCTTCCTTTCCAACACTTCTTTTGCTCCAGCTCCAGTACCCTCTTCTCTCTCTTCTCTCTCTCTCTCTCTCTCTCTCTCTCTCTCTCTCTCTCTCTCTCTCTATATATATATATATATATATATATATATATATATATATATATATATATATATATATATATATATATATATACATACATATATTACGTGTGTGTGTGTACGTATATAAAGAGAAAGAGAAAGAGAGGTATTGTAGTTAAAGAAGTATTGGAAAGAAAGGTTCTTAAACACAGAGAGAGAGAGAGAGAGAGAGAGAGAGAGAGAGAGAGAGAGAGAGAGAGAGAGAGAGAGAGAGATGTGTTTGTTTACGTGTGTGTGTGATTTCGTTTCTAAAATCACGTCCTGATATTTCTTACTTATTTTGGTGTGTCTTCATTATGAGTTTTTCTGCAAATTTGCTTAACCTAACAATTACAGAGACCACTTCAGCAATAATCTCTCAGCGAGAGACAAACAGGAGTCTCTGCCCTTCCTGTTACCAAAAAAAATTGTATATAATAATCATCTATTAACAAGGAATATGAACAAGTGAAAAGTAAAGGTCACTGATCAAATTTTTCAATAAGTAATTTGTGCAAAACTTTCAAAAGATGTGACAGAAATGGTATGATAAACATTCAGTCGCAGTAACAGACAGACACATATGCGCCAAAGTACTGAAAACTGTAAACAGATTGTGCTTCTCCCCTTGTGGTACCCGGGTCAAGAAGTAATATCTAAAATAACTTGCTCAAGTTGACTAAATTCTATTAAAATGACAGACATTCAAGAAAAGCCCTTTACCAAGAAATATTCCCAGAGATAAAGGAAATATTATTAGTGAAACTAAGCTGATATAGACATACATATACAAAACAAGTGGAAAAAATTGACACATGAAACACAATCTATTTGTTACGTTTCAGTCAGTGGCATAAACACACGCCCACTGGCTTCTTCTTCTCAAGTATTTTTCAAAGAAGCTCGTCATGGACACCCCTTCTCGCTTTATGGAAGTGTCCAGTCACTGGAGACACTTGTCCAGCGATTAGGAGCTGAGGACACTGACACGAATAGCCTGTAAAATGAGACATTACAAAATTCGTACCAACACAAAAAACTGGTGCCATGTCCTGATTTGAAAAAATGTGCGCAGCTATTCTGCAATGTAGCTTCTGCACTGTAAAAGCACTGCTGTGTTGTCTTTTATCTGATGTCATTGCAAAGAAATGTATAAAGTATTCAGTTTGCCATCAGGTGTCCTGCGAATGTTAGAGACTGAATAACTGATTGATTCAAATTCAGGCATTTCAGTAAACAAGGTATGAAAACTGACCAATTTTGTGTGTTAGTGATGCACAGTCATTGTAGAGAAACACTGATAGAAATGAAAATAAGTGACTAAATTTTCAAAAACTTACCAATTCATATACGGTTAGTTAGTGACAAATAAACAATATACAATCAATCAAAAGCTACCTCTTACATCATCTAAGGTCGTCCACATAAGACAGTTTCCACTGGTGTGAACCACAGACGCCAGCTTCAGAAGTCTCCTGGACTGGCTTCAGAGTCCTCGAGTCTGCCACTCAATAGATGACGTGGCGATTGAGCTTTTCAGTGGGGATTGTCCGTGAAAATTAGGCTATGAAACCAAACACTGGGGAACTTTCAGCCATTCAGAGCTTGGGACGGTGAGGAGAGGGAGTTGGAGTGGCTGGACAGCAGGACAGAAGCAGAGATGTGGGAATGGAGGTAAAGTCAAAGGCTAAAAAAGTGGGTGCAGCTAGGGACAGAAGGGGCGCTGCAAACAACCTTCAGTAATGTCTACAAGGTACCACTAACGCTCTACGGAGCATCAATAAATATAATCGACAAAGTAAATTCAGATAAAGGGAACAACTTACTTGTATATTATGGTCTTTGGGGAACCTATACAAGGTTAATGAACGAAAAGAATATTAAGTAAAGTGCAGAAAAGTGGCACACACTATTTCCGAGGGTCACTGCCTGCTCAAGAGTAGATCAAAGACATTTCAGTGGGGTTGTATCCTGACCTGACCCATCCTAGGGCGCTGTGCTATGATCTGGCAAGGGGGGGGAGCCTTCACCCCACATGGGCCACCCCCCAAGGGTGACAGCGTGCATAGCAGGACAATCCGTGTGCAATTATTCTGCAGTGTTACAGAAAACTGTAGCTTCTGTACTGTAAAACTACTGTTGTATTGTCTTTTATCTTCCTGAAATAAAACATTTTCCTTCAAAGGGTGTCTTGGAAAAACACACAACACTGACAAAAAAGGCAAAAACGTACACAATAAGCAAAAAAACACACAGAATATAAAAAATATGTCATTTGATAAAAACCCCATTTTGACATACATGTATGTTTTTAAAAGGGACGGAATACAAATGTATACATCTTCCTGTATAAAATATACATTTGCATTCCATTTGAAATCATGGTATGTATGTATATTCTTATAAGCCTTCCTGATATGCATCAGTATGTTGATGAACATACAGGGTAAACAGCCTTGATCCTTGTATATGTATGTATGTCCATGTGGGTGTCTATGCCACTTTTTAAACAGCAGGCAAAGAACTGTTAAATAGAGGAAAATACATAACTCTGACATACGTATAACTGGGCAAAGTCACGTCATACATAAATATACACAATCCAAAGAATATACACACGCCATTGTGAGTAAATCACTCGTATCAAGTTCAGGCGATTTCAGGTCCTTTTTGTCAAGATCAGGATGAAGACAATAACTGACCTCTTTAGTCGACGAGCTCGCCTCTTCCTTCTTCTCATCTTGCTAAATGATTAATTAACTCCTTTTAGATTAATTAGAATTTATTACAAAGTCGTGAGTTAAATTTTGATAACCCTTTTTTGCTACTGATAACTGGGAAAGTAAAGTCAAAGTACTATGGTGTTTATCTTATTAAATCAGGCTAATTTAGGTATTCAGGTAAAATTTATTCTGCTTTCTTACTATTATTTCGACTGGTTTCACTGAGTCTAGAGGAATTTATAATAAATGGTACTAATTACTTCATAATGGACTGTTAAAAATGCTAATTAAACAAAATATCATGCTAGATTTACAAGAGAATTCAAGTGTGAAACATGGTGGAACTAAATTCTCTGTTTCGTCCAGATAGAAGATGGGGATTAAAACCTCCTTTAGTGTGACTGGATACTATGAATCAGTACACAGAAATGCACAAGAACAGACTGTTAGCTTTTATTGCTAGAAAGAGTGAGGGCCTTTGACAGTCGTTATGTGCAATGCAAAATCTCATTAGATAAAAAGAAGAAGAAGAAGATGAACAAGAACAAGAGCAAGAAGAACAAGAAAAAGAACAAGGAGAGCACAAGAGCAAGAACAACAACAAGGAGAAGAACATGAACAAAAGAACAAAAAGAACACGAACAAGAATAAGTAAAAGAAGAACAGGAACAAGAATATGAGGAAGAAGAACAACAAGAACCAGAATAAAACAAGAATAAGAAGAAGAACGAGAACAAGAACAAGAACAAGAAAAACAAGAAGAAGAAGAACAGGAGGAAAAGAATATGAACAAGAAGAACAACAGGAAGAAGAACAAGAACAAGAACAAAAACCAGAATACAACAAGAACAAAAATAAGAAGAACGAGAACAAGAAGAAGAAAAACAAGAAGAAGAAGAAGAAGAAGAAAAAGAACAAATGAACAAGAACAAGACAAACAAGAGCAAGAAGAGGAAGAACAAGAACAAGGAAAACATGCACACAAGAAGGTCGCAACGTGATCAAGAATATACAAGGAGAGAGTTGGTAAGACACCAAGGAAATCCACGGAAAATGACGAACCGCCATTTTAGACGCCCAAAAAACCTCGACCACCAGCTAACAACTGGATGCCATCTGTCGCAGATTTTTCATATTAATATCTTCCAGCGGGTGTAATAGTTTAAACTGCAAAAAGGCTAAATCTAATTAGTAATCAAGACTGAGAATAAGAGAAACCGCACACCAATGCTGAAACAAACGTAGACATACAAATATACTTGTGTGCGCGTGTGTCATGGAGGTATACAAATCTTACCCACAAAACCCGAACCTTCCATGGCTTCTGGCCATTCAGGATTAAGCTAACATTCGCAATCCTTCTTCTCCTCGACATTCAGCGCCAACTGGACTCCGATAATCCCATTACAAAGACCAATAAACACAATAGACCGGCTGTCTTCCTGCTGGGCTACTAAGCCCAATCTCCCACAATAGCTGACGCGCCATTAGCTGACGCTCCGATGCGGTACCATTAGTGTGAAACGATATTATCCGATATTATTATCCCCAGCAAGGTCAGGAGGACTATCCCGTGACACCGGCATTAATCAGGTTAATTGTTCATCAGGTCATCACGGACGTAGTGTTGCGTTGCCTGGTGTGCTACAAAGGCGACGAAGCAGAGATCGACGCCGCTGCAGATACCCGAGGGGGTTCTATCCGACAGGTTCTTTCTCTCTCTCTCTCTCTCTCTCTCTCTCTCTCTCTCTCTCTCTCTCTCTCTCTCTCTCTCTCTCTACCTGGCTTGGCACCTGCAATCAGCGTGGTTCCATTCCGCAGGTTAGGGAGACGGGGGATGAAGGGAGGGGGGGCGCTCCCCAAATACTCTGGGCCTCCTAGACTCCCCGTCCTGAATCGAGGACGCAACCGTTCTTGTAGCTCCCTCCCACACCCCTTCCCATTCCCACCCCTCCCCCTTCCCCCCCTGAGCTTTCCCAACCCTTTGGCTTTCCCCTCACCCCTAGGCTTCCCCCCACCCCTGGGCTTTCCCCACATCTTGGCTTTCCCCTTTCCCCCCCACCCCTGGGCTTTCCCCACATCTTGGCTTTCCCCTCACCCCTGGGCTTCCCCACCCCTGGGCTTCCCCATTCCAGGGTTTTCCCTCACCTCTGGGCTTTCCTCCAGGGCTTTCCCCACCCTGGGCTTTCCCCCCATCCCAGAGTTTTCCCCAACCCCTGGGCTTTCCCCCACATCTGGGCTTTCCCCACATCTAGGCCCCACCCTGGGCTTTCCTCCCACCCCTGGGCTTCCCCCCCATTCCAGGGTTTTCCCTCACCTCTGGGCTTTCCTCCAGGGCTTTCCCCCACCCCTGGGCTTTTCCCCCATCCCAGAGTTTTCCCCAACCCCTGGGCTTTCCCCCACATCTGGGCTTTCCCCCACATCTAGGCTTTCCCCACACCCCTGGGCTTTCCCCCCACCCCTGGGCTTCCCCTCCATTCCAGGGTTTTCCCTCACCTCTGGGCTTTCCCCCACCCCTGAGCTTTCCCCCCATCCCAGAGTTTTCCCCAACCCCTGGGCTTTCCCTCCACCCCTGGATTTTCCTCCCATTCCAAGACTTTCCCCCTATCCTGGGCTTTCCCCAACCCGTGGGCTCTCCCTAACCCCTGGGCTTCCCCCACCCTTTGGCTTTCCCCTCACCCCAGGGCTTCCCACCTCCCATGGGCTTTTCCTACCCGTGGGCTTCGCCCCACCCCTGGGCTTTCCCCCATCCCAATAATAAATACATCGAAAGTTCCCTACACATGGTTAAAGCAATTTGAAACTAAGTAAGTTTAAATCTTTTTAAACGATAAATTATTGCCTTCATACCCGCAAGAGAACTGACAAAATATTTCATAATTAATGATAAAATATTTTATATTTAACAAGTATACTGGCATAGGTAAAATTTTCACTTAAGCACTACCCCAAAAACAGTTTCCTCCCTGGGACTTGAGTCATAGTTTAAAACTTGAATGAATTTTCGAAAGTTGTATTCGAGTTTATTTTGAAAGGAGAGTAAATTGTGTCATCGTAAAAATTCATACTTTGTCACATATGAAATAAATAACTCGTTAGATTAATAACACCAAATAGGTTAAAATAAAAAGGTTTTATTTATTACAATCAAAATCATGAGAAGACTTCTTCAAATCATTATGATTTAATCTGGTAAATTTTTTGTTCACTTTCCTGTAATTAGTAAATCTCTTTGGGATGAGATTGCTGGCCCCATAACCTTCTCAGCCATGGCTACTACCCACCACAGCTGGGTAAGCACCAAGTGTACTTGATTCACTGGCCTAACTCAACAGAGGTACAATGAATGTCTCGGAAACGGGTCATTTCTTTTCTTCCCTGTGAGATCGATCTCGGGGTCAATGGATGGTGCACAGTGTCTAGTAACTACTGAGCATATGTTTTTGTTTATATGATTTAGAAACTAACAGATGTATTGATAGGTTGAGGTATAATTTGTAATAATTACAAAACGATTATTCTTGTCAGTAAGACAGCCAGTTTTGGCGTCGCGTTCGCAGAGGTCATAGGCAAAATGTAAAACACAGCTGCATGTATCATATAGTCAATCGAAAGAGATTCATATAAGAAATAATAGAACATCCACTCCCTGATAAAACTAAAGACTTGTCCAGCATTGCTATACTATCTTCTTCCTAGAATCGCCTCTGATGTTGTGTCGCAGTCATAATATCATAAATGTTCTCCATGATAACTTCCCACTGTTTCTTTCCTTTTACTGCTAGGCTTTGGGATTCACTCCCTGCTTTGGCTCTTCCTTTGCTCTACGATCAAACTTTTTTTAAGAGGAAGTTCTGTAGATTCCTTCATGGTTAAGTTCCAAACTTTTTTTTTTTATTATTTCTCTCTCCAAATTTTTTTAGAGCCTGGGCTAGAAAAGTGCACCAGGTTGCCCTTCCCAGTGGCCTCCAACCTCAAAGGAAACGGTGGAAGGTGAGGATTATATCAAAATTCATTATCAATAAAAAAAAGATCCTTAAGAAATGAAATCAGTTCCCCTAACATAAATAAAACAGAAAATACCGAATAATCTCCCTCACCTGTTTTCCGGACTTCCTCTCCCTCTCTTTCTCCTTCTCTTTCTCTCTCTCGAGCTCCAGCTCCTTCGCTAGGATCTTCTTGTAGTCCTTCTGGTAGGCGTCGAAGATGTTGGACAAGCCGAAGCTGAGGCTGTAGGTGTTGCTGGGAGGAGGTTCTGTCTGGATGGCCAAGTCCTATGGGATGGAAAATAAACAATGTTGATTTCAGGTTGAATGATTGCACTCTTTCAATAGGCATCACTGACACTGAGGTATTTGGAACTGGAACACATCCTTGATAAGTATGGAGGAAGATTTCTCGAGGTAAAAGTGCAGAAGAGGTGATCGAGTTATTTCCTAGCCTAACCTATCCTAGGGCACCTTATTGTGACCTGGCAGGCAGCTGCAGGCTCCCATTCCATTGTATATACAAATGCCAAAGAGTTGCTCAAGTTAGTTCCTAACCTAACCTCCCTAAACCTAACCTATCCTAAGGTGCTGTGCTCTGACTTGGCTAGGGGCTTTGGCCCCCCTGGATATCCACCCTGCTTCTCTGAGTGGCACTGTACATTTAGAGTGCAGAAGAGGCCCTGGATTTATTTCCTAACCTAAACCTAACCTAACCTATTTTAGCCTAACCAAGGCCTAACTTGCCTATCCAAGTGACCCAAATTATGACCTTGCAGAAGGCTGCAGGCACACCTGCATCCCTCCCTCCCCCTCAACATGATTTTACATATAAAGTGTGGCAAACTTCTTTAAGTTTTTGCCTAACCTAACCTTCCTTTAACCTATCATAGGGAGCCGCATTACGACCCGAGATCACCTAGACCCCTCCCCTCCCCCTAATGCAAATTTTACATATACAGTGTGGAAAACTTCAAGTTATTTCCTAACCTAACGTTTCCTTAGTCTAACCTATCCTATGGCACTGTGCTTTGATTTGGCCAGGGGGCTTCAGCCCACTAAAGTGACATCATATGTTCAAAGTGCAGATGAGTTTCTCATTATATCTCCTAACCTAACCCTCCTTTAACCTAACCTACCCTAAGGTGCTGTTCTCTGACTTGGCCAGGGGGCTTTGGTCCTCCTGGATATCCCTACTTTCTCCAAGTGGCATTGTGCATATAAGTTCAGAAGAGGTCCTCAGGATATTTCCTAACCTAACCCTCCCTTAACCTAATCTATCTTAGGGAACCTTGGATTTAATAGCTAAACAACAAATGAAGTTCATCTTCCCATGTTTTTCTGAGGATTCATTGTATCATCTACCTGTTGATGAGAAGAGTACGATAAAAAAAATCACAGGAACCTCTTTATTAGCCTAATGTAATTAAAACAGCAATTGTTTACAATAACAATGTTCTCAGAGAGGCACCCCTTCCCAATAATAATAATAATAATAATATAATAATAATAATCCAGCCATCCTATATAAAAGGACTTGTCGAAAAGAGGATCTATTTCCTTCTAATAATAATAATAATAATAATAATAATAATAATAATAATGAAATGAAATATTTCTACAAAGCCTCAGATCTCACCTTCCTAGGGGCCTTTTGTGTCTGTGAGACTCTCTCGCTGAAGTTGAAAGGATTAGGCTGAGAGTCAAGTCTCGCCAGTTCTTCGGCAGACATGACGTTGCCGTAGAGTTCTTGCAGGGCTTCGTTGATCCCTTCGTCAGAAGGCTTCTGTTCTTCTGCATCCTTTGGTTCTGCAGTTGAAGTGTGAATTAACATGGGTACAGGTAAGTATAGCCTACTCTTTTGCCACTGTATTGAGATATGAATAAGCACAGGAAAGATAATTCACTGAAGATAGTGACAAATACTGTTTTGTTTTTTGCATAGAACTCTAATGACCAGAGATGAAAGTATGTACTCATTTTAGTACTGAAATGTAATGAAGAAAAATTGCAGGTAAGTGTAGCCTCTGTACTGATATATAAATAACTTAAAGGTATACCTTAAAGGTATACTGAAACTCATCTGTGCTGAGTAACCTTGTAGCTCACCTATGGAAGGTTGAACTGAGACAATGTGGAGGAATAATGCTAGCTTGGACACAATGTTACTACCAGGTTATGAATTAGTGTCGTTCAATATCTGATGAAATGTATATCATTCCAAGCATCAAAAGATTTAACTTTTCCGAAACTAACAGGTTATTCTCTCCTTGAATTGATCGGTCTGTGGTTCAAAGGCATCTGACGAAAGTCTTTCCTCATATAATTCAACGTCCCACAGCTCAGTTAATGACCTTGTAAGAATTCCCAATTACAACATCGGAGGTTTATGTTTCAAGCAATGAATTAATACTGATGGAAATGACAGTTGAAATGTACTGCACAACGGACGACCGATCAGTTAATTAGGCTCCGCCAGTGCCGCTTACGCAGAGCAAGAGGAAGACCAAAGCGAAGGTGGATGGATGTAGTTCAAGAAGATCTGAGACAAAAAAAAATTGTTGATGATGTGTTTGACCGAGCCAGGTGGAGGAAAGCTGTCAGAACATCGGTATTATGTTATAAGTTGCCAATACACAATATGCAATTGTAACCTACATTTTGAAAAGCTCTTCATCAAATTACGACCTTTAAGGTAAGACAATACTAACACCCCGTCCCCTCCATAACTAATACAGCAAGCTAATATATAGAATTACGCAGCAAAATTGTAACCAGTAAACACCTCTAGGTTACGTGGTATTATTTTGCATTGGCAACTTACAAAATTTTACCGAAACATCAACCCCACATAGAACTGGGAAAAGATGCAGAGAAAGTCAAGAAGAAGAAGAAGACAATGCTACTCACTGAATGGATTTCAAATGCTTTGGAAACCCAAGAACACGAGTTTTCGGTAATGGAATTACATCAGTAATATAAACAGTACAGAAATTACCGACAGTAATTCTGCGTAATGACCACAATTTGTCAGTATTAATCGAGATCTATCTGTTTACAAGTACTACTTAGTTTGGTATTCCGCCACCAGGGCGGCGTTGCTCGCCTTCTTCAGTTGCCCGGGAACCGCGAAAGTTGAATAAAGTGTCCATTGTGTCTGCGAGTGTTTTTCCGTTCATTTTCTTCAATGTGGAAAGTTGCGCGGCTTATAATCGCAGAATTGGACACAGGAAGTCGTCTAGAGAAAATGGAGTGATAAAATTTCAAAGGTAAGCAAACAGACTGAATTATTTACCGGAAGTTTTGTACCGGTCAGTGAATGTCTACCTTAGCAGTAGACAAGCTTTCGATGTAATCATGCATTTTTATATTTTCAGCATATTATTGCGGCACTTAAACGCATTTTCAGTTTTAATTCGGATATCAGAAGATCATTAACCTTATATATACCACACAATGAAAAGTAAAAAAAATTCTTGCTTGTAATTAATTACTAATGATTCGTGCTAAGTAGGCCTAGGCCTATGGGGGACTGGTTGTGTCCACAAGCCTCGTGTTGTAAACGTTGTTATTGCGATGTATATTGTTATTCATTAAGGATTCTTTGCTGTAGGTGGCATACTGTATATACCATCAGCTTTTTACTTTTAGACATGTAATTAAGGCAGAGTTAGAGTTTAACAAAATGCATTTTACCAAAAGCAGTTCCGAAACATCACACTTGGTGAGAACATTACAAGACGACTTAAGCAGATCGTAAAAAAAAAAACTTATTTTATTCGATTCAAAGTAAAAACAATTGTATTTTTTCATTTGCATAACAAAGCCTGGTTTATTTATGTATTTACCATACGATACGTCATAGACTTAGAATGGCGACAAGTAAAATTCGGTAGTCAGGGCTAGACCTATGTCCTCAAATTACTCATTTGGCAAGATGTTTTATCATTTAAACTTTATTAAAGTACAGCTTTGTCTCGAATATATAAAAATTATATTTGTGTTATGAAAGTTATCGAATCACCGTGCCAAAGAAATAAAAAAAAAAAAAGTCTTTAAAAATGTCAAAACCACAAAAAGAATCGTGGCCGGACAAAACGCTAGGCCTATGCCTACTGATTCGGCCAGTATTTGTTATTGTTATTACCTTATCATAAGAGGAATTCTATCCCAAAGAAAGTCAAAATTACTTTCTTATCAAATAATCCCCCTTAAGTATCGTTCAAGCCTTAGACTACAAAGTAAGACTGCTATCTTTCCCCGTCGTCGGTTTGTTAAAAGAGATATATAGGCTGTATAACACGAGTTCATGCAAATATTTTGGGAAATGAAAGAAAAAGTAATTTTGAGCAGAAAATGTTCTATAAGCATTCTCATTTTAACGCTTCCTTTGCCGGTGAGGGGAATTTTAAAATAACCGTTATCATTACCGCTGCTTTCAGGGTAGGTCGGAGTAGCCTGAGATCCTTGGGCGGGGTTGTGGGGGAGGTAGAGAAATAGGATGGAGCGATTAGGCCGATGTGAATTAGATACCTCAAATATATTAATTAGATGTTGAACAAAAAAGATGTATGCATCATTGAAACCCTCTCCCTCCCTATCAGTGGTATGCATTGGACACTGATTAAAAAAAAAAAAAAAGTGATCCTAATTGAATCTCCCCTCCATCAAAGGTAGGCTTATTCATTGGACATCTATCAAAGATTTAAAATGTATTTTTAAAACTCTCCCTCTCCATCAAACGTATTCACCAGACACAAGTCATAGGTGCAGGCCTATATTCATGACTCCTGATTGTCATGACTCCTGACTCAACAATTCCGTGACGAGTGGCAGGACAGAGCCCACTAGACTTCAACAATCACAAATAAATGTTGCCCAGCAACATTCCCACTACTTACTTGATATGTAAAGCCACACGGGACCACTGTAAGCTCATCGTTAGAATTAGATTACTTGCAAGAAAAAGAATCACAATTAAAAGACCAGCACTGCGCTTGGCTTATTCACATCACCCCTCCCCCTTCCCCTACATCCCTGGATACCCCCGCCCAACTGTTACCAACACTCCCTCGCTTGAAAGCAGTTCTAATGACACCGGTTTTAAAATTCTCCTCACCGACAAACGAAGCCTTGCCATGCATATGTTCATAGAACATTTTCTGTTCAGAATTACTTTTTCTTTCATTTCCCTAAATATTTGCATAAATTCTTGTTACACCCTGTATGTAATACTGACAGTTCAATATAAAGCAACATTTTAGGGTAATTTTTTCGCCACAGGGAATATTTAGAATGATTGTTTGTACATATATAGATTACTGATTGTTGGATATCAATCAATATTTCATGTTTTTTGTTAAAGGGGGATGCATAATTATTTATTTATATATGCATGTAGACTACTGATCGTACAATAATTGAATAATTTTTTGTGAAATTGTATTTGGTTTTCAGTTATTTCTTTGCTTCATATGAATCAGAGGTTTTTCTCCTTGTTTGATAAAAGACTACAGTAATTATTATGTATATATATATATTGCTGATTGCTAATTAAATTGTATTTGGCTCTCCAATATTTGAGAGTATTTATATATATATATATATATATATATATATATATATATATATATATATATATATATATATATACATATAAATATAAATATATAATATATATATACACACACATATCTATATATACACACACACGGATTACGATGCAAAATTCTTTACTTCACCTACAATAGACCTCAGAACGATAACATTTCGAAACATGGTACAAGACTGATTAGTTTACCTGTAATACAAAAACAATTTCTTTATTAGTTAAACAAGTGAGAGAGAGAGAGCAATATGGCCTCCCGATGTCATACGCTTGTCAGTGGAATCGTCAGTCCATGTTATTAGGTCTTTGTGGTAAAGATTAGGGTGTAATGTACAAAAAAAAAAAAATTGAATTATAGGCCTATGGCAACAGAAAACGATCTTCACACCATACCTTCCGGAGCCTCCTCTGGCGGAGGTTCTTCGATCTCGGCGTCAAGTTCCTCCTTCGGCTGCTGTTGTTGATCCTTCTCTTGTAGCTTCAGGAGCTCGTATTCCTCCTGCAGGAGAATCCTGGAGGGCAGCGTCAGCAGGTGGATCAACAGGTCATCCGGCTCGACGGATTTGTAGGTGCCGCTCAGAAAATCGTAAATCACCTCCTCCGGGATGTGGTCGGTACTGCTGCTTAGGCCTATACTTATCTCTGGTTCATTGACTCGTTGCTGAAGGGGGCGAGATTATAAGGCTGTTTGACAGGTGTTAGTTAGTGATTATTATTTGTTAGGGCGAAAATCTCGCTGTTCTCTCTTTCAGGCTCGTGGCGCCTCTACTCCAACTCTTCTTACCAATTTCACCCTGTTGTTGTAGGGTTGATGGTGAGGTAGAGGGTGGGTGAAGGAGAGGTTTATTCAAGAGGTTTATTTTTAGGGGTTTAAAGGGGTTCTTGTGGGTAGGAATTTAGATTTTACAGAAACACAAGTCATTATACATTCACCTTTCCTTGCCTCTAACTCGATCACTGTTGAAGGAATTTTGAAAGCAGTGGTAGGCTGAGGGAGAAAGGTTTCAGGAGGTTTAATCCGTGGGTTTCATGAGGTTCTTTCACTACCTATTCACCTATTCTACTAACCTTTGGCAGGGGTTCCGGAGGTACGGGATGGACAGAAAAGAGGTCTGTTGAGGTTTTAAGGAGGTTCTGGGTTTGGGTAAAGGAAGATTGGGGGAGCAGTTGGCAAATAAACAATGAGGAAAATTAGTTTCAACAGGAAAACGAAGGCCTGGTGAGTCCTGGTTCATAAGTTATTTATAATAATAATAACATTTGCTTCCTTTTATTCTTCTTTGAAGACTTTGGCAATATTATGAATACACGTTAAGTCTTTTAGTTTAGAAATGTTATCGCATATAATTTTAAACGAATGTCACTGGCTTCTTTCAAGCACATATAACAATTTTTATGTTGTCCAGCAACAAAGTCATAAAGGATGATGATTTGAAACTTAGATTCTGCTACGTCAGTTATTTTTTAGTTGCAAAACAATAGTTTAGCCAGACGACGGCGCCAAAAGTCCCTTAGTTGCCAAACATTTATATGAAAAAATACTCAGAAATTTCAACGGTTAATGATACAGAGTCACTCATTTAAAAAAAAAGCTTTTTATAAGAATTTTCAGTCACATTACCGCTTTGAATATTGAGTTATTGATAATTTTATATTTGCTCATGAGTCATAACTGACATCTTCCTTGGAAGCGAATTTCACGATTACTGTAGCCGAAATTAAGAAATACAATAATACGGTGAGAAATTAAAAGTTATATGTAATATTTGATAATATAAATTGACTGAAGTCAATTTAACACGTCTTAAAATAACTTTTGATAAGATTAGGATCCTTGCATATAATGTAGGAATGAACCACTGTTGAGAAAAACAATAATTTTCTTTAAAACAATGTAAATTGCCAAAACCGAAAAAAGAGAGAGAGGTGGGGAATAAGGAATAAATTAATAAAGGAGGGTTAAATAAAAAAAAAAAAAAATCCATTAAGTTCTAGAGAGGATTTCATTTTAAGATAGGGGTCAGGCTAGGATGGAACAGGATCTTTCCCATCCTACACATTTTTAATCCTGGCAAAAGTGCTGGACTGGTCAGATAAAAAATAAGTGCGCTAAAAATACCATATTATTGATATTAATGATATTTTAGAATGGGTTCTGAAGTATTTGGGGTAATGAGAATTAGTACCCTTAATAATAATTTAGAATAATACAATAAAATATTAAATCTGGTATGGTAAATATAAATATAATATATATATATATATATATATATATATATTATATATATATACATATATAAATATATATATATATATACACATATAAATGTATATATATAAATACTGTATATATATTAATGACACATCTAAATAAACGTCTCCTCAGCTACATACTGTATGCATATTCATTCATATGTATAATTGTGTGCAACCATGAATTACAGTTACATAAATATATATATGCATTATATGATCTTTGATATCAAAACGCATCATATCACACATATTCCTGAGTAGCATACATTACATGATATAGTCACATATACGCATCTGAAAATTAAACTACAACTTTATGTACGATATTAATTTTAGGTCACACAATCCTACTGGTGCCTGGCGGCCCATAAATTTAAACAGTTTAGATCAAGTGCAGACACTGACATCTAGGTCTAAAATCAAGTGCTACAGCAGTCTTTTCTAGCCGGTGCGATTCAGCACCACTCTAGAGCAACACTGAAAGCAAGTTGCAAAGTGCACGCCGCAAGTGCAAAAAACATCTGTGCTGCATTTGCACTTCCGTGATCGGCTGCTGCTGACACAGGTGTAACAGCAATTAAGGTAAACAGTCCAGGTAGATATACCTAAGTTTTCTTGAGAAAAAAAAAATGTAACTTTGTCCCTGTTATCTGCAACCTAAAAGATACACTCTACGGTCTCAGGTGTGACACACCTGCGCAACAGATGCTAACAGTGCCTGGAAGTGTTCAGTACTGCTTCTTTAGTGGCAATGAATAATTAGCTGTTGAAAAATACCAACTATATGTCGGAGCACCCTTTTCATATCTGGCTGTTTTGAAAGCCAGGTGACGTCAAGGAATTATATGTCACTTCACGACGCTGAGCAGAGATCTTTCTTCTGTGTGAACAGGCGCATCTCGGAGTGAGAATCTTGATGAATGAGAATCATTACGGTGATTGAGAGGCGAAAACGATGAGAATGAATCGTGACACGAGAACTGAAGACACGAAGTTAATTCTCGATAATTCGTCAAGCAAAGGTGAATGATGAGAGTTTTTTTTTTTTTAGTTCTTTCGTGATATCGTGAGCATTAGAAGGATGTAAAAAAAAAAAAACTCCACGATAGTTTTGTTGTCAAATATTGAGCTTTTTTCATTAATAACGAAAGCTGAGCAAACTCAAAAGATCTCTGTGTCTTAATACAAACAAGTCACAAAACCTGTTGAGTCTGATAAAACCATTCGTGAAATGAGTCGGAACACGAAATCATTCTTCAAAGAAAGAGAATTAGCGAGTAAACAGGATTAAAGGATAAACCAATAGGTAAAATCATGGAATGACTCGAGTCAAAACGAAAAGACAAAATCTTTTAGCAGAACGACACGCCATTAAATTAGAAATGAATTACAAGTCGAAAACAGGAAATAACCAAAGAAATACAGTGCAGAATGATGATGATAACGATTCACAGACTACAGACAAATAAGAAACATCTGACTTTTTCCATTTTCACTCCGAGCACGTTCATAACGGCACAACATTCGTAGCAGAAAACCGCTACGCAAAAGTGGCTGGTTAGTAAAATCTAGTATCCCGCGCGAGGGAAAATTAACGGTATACGAGCTTAAAAACAAATTGTAACAAATGAACGTTTAACTCATTTACCTAAAAGATGTAACGAGCCAGAAAAACGCTCTCGGAAAATATATGAAGTTCGCCATGCTAACTCCATCTAGCGTGACTGTGAATCGTAAAATAAGCGACCATTTTTTTCCTATGCTTGACTGTTTTGCATTGCCCCAAGACACGCGAATTATATAAATGGCCGCTCTGTCGTTACTGGAATTTAATGTAGACGCATAAAAATTCCTTAATTCTTTAATTTAGAGGTTCACAGATTTATGGATTCCGTGTTTGGTTAGCGGGTTGGGGATGAATACCGTAGTGCGATAGTGCTTGCAGTGTGCCGTGCACGGTTGAACTTCCCTTTCTTCCTGCTTAGCTGTCCAACTCCAATTATCACTTTTTATATTAAATCAAATCCCTTAGATAAGATATAAGTCAAGAAATATAGTTTGCTTTATCTCTTTGATAACATTAATGGTAGATTCATAATTATGATAAAAAAAAATCTATGGTAAAGTCACTTTTTTGATTCAACACTTCCAGTCCTGTTGCATTGCTTCAGAGGTGGTCGTATAGTATAAAAGAACGAAGTAAAAAAAATTGTAGATACCATTAATGTAATCTAACTGTATTTGACATAAAGGAGAGGGTCATATCAATTACAAATTCAAGCACATTACTCACACACAAACAATAGCAATTAATTAGAATGTGTACATGCACACATGTATGCTTATTCATAAAAATGTATGTATGTATATGTATATATATATATATATATATATATATATATATATATATATATATATATATATATATATATATATATATATATATATATATACATCATATATGCAGTTGACTCTTGGTGTTCGTTCAGAGCTATTTTAAGGGATCTGACTCAAATCTGTTAAAATATTCCCTCTCTGCACTTGTGGACAGACATTCATCACTACTGCAGTTGCCACGCCAGATTATCATTCTTAAACTATTCAGTATTTGTTACTTCACTGAAGCTAACTATAATTTGCCAAGTCATTTTTGAAAGTTACATTGAGCACTGTCCTAAATGGCTACAGATGAAGATAAGGGAGACTGTCTTTGCCAACTGCAAAGCTAAACGTCTCAATAGTTGAATATCCTCCATTACATTCTTAACAGTATTGTCTTTCTAGCAATATGTCAACATGTATTGGGTATGTAACATATGTTTTCAATGCTGTAGTATGAATTAACTCACATATTACACACACTCACAAAATCACTCACACTTGATTTCCCATTTTAGCCCATTAGGGTGTGTCCACACTACAGTAGGACATGTCTTGAGCACGTCGGTAACTTATCAGATACATGTAACAAACAGGCAGAAAATAAGTCAGCGACCCCAAGTGGGGCACTAATCTTTGGCAAATGCTGGATAACTGTATGAAGCACTGGTTAGGACTAGCAGTAAGTTATTGAATTGTATTCAACCTGTTTGTGATACGTGTGTGATAAGTCACCAACATGTGTTTACAACATTTTTTATGTAGTGTGAACACACCCAAAGTCTTGCATACTGACGTGTTTGTGACATGTTTCACAGAAGAGTGGACCCACCCTAATGTGCAGAAACGAACAATTAAGTGCGTCAGTGAATCTCCATTCATAGTCCCCAAAGATAGGAGAAAGTACCAATCACATGATATGACCCTCTGCCAAAAAAACTCTATCAAATCAGTAAAAAAAAAAAAAAAAACAGAAATTGAATGAATGTATGTATAGAGTCTCTTGTGGCTTCTGACGTCACCGTCTCTCTCACCTGCTCATAATCGTCGTCAGGTGAGTCCCGTTTCCTGAGTCTACCGTATCTCGACGAGTGTGAAGTCATGCTTGGGCCACCCTCAGGCACGTCAGGAGGGCGTCTTTGTTTATGGGGCTTTATTGGCTTGGCTTTGTTTTTATTTTTATTTTATGAAGATTAGTTACGGTTTCTACGACGCTTTATAGTTTTTTTTTTTTTTTTGGTTTTTGGTTAAGACATTCCAACACTCAACAACTGGTTTTACATCAGAAGTACTAGTAGTAGTAGTAGTAGTAGTAGCATCAGTAGCAGCAGCAGCGGGAGGACTAGTAGTTGTAGCAATGGTGTTGGTCACTAGTAGTAGTAGTAGTAGTAGTAGTAAGTAGTAGTAGTAGTAACTAGTAGTAGTAGATGAAGTAGATCTAGTCATCTCATGCACGTTCTCCACTGACACGATTAACCAGTTTAGTCTCTAAGAGCGAGCGCCATGCAAGATGTCTTTGACTGGGGTCTGTGTGGTTATTTGGGAGGATGAGAGAAGACTCTACGAAACGAGGAAGAAGTTCACTTGGCGTTAAATCGAAACTACAGATAAAAGAATACAAATTAAACAAATTATTTAGAATTCATGTGAGGTCAAAAGTGCCAAAGGAAATAAACGATAAACTTGACAACTAACACAACGAACTCAGGAGAATCGATACTCTGAAAACAAATTACAACAACAACAACAACATAAAATTGCGTAGATACACCAATAAACTACTTGTTCCCATCATAAAAAAGCATAACATTCTCGTCACTCGTTTTCTCATTTCTTTCCCCCCTCCTCGTTAATCCGGAATCTTGTGTTTTCATTAATCTTTCATTAACCCTTTCCTGTTAGCCTTTTTTTTTTCTCTCTCTCCGGACCAGAGATCACCAAAGATTTCAGGCGCTGGAGCGCTCGTGCCTGTCACTTCAGAGACCTCTGGAAAAGTAAATAGGATTAAAACACGCGTCTCGACATTTTGAAAAGACTGGAGAGGAGAAGGGTTGGATAAAGTAGGGAGAGGAGGAGGAGGAGGAAGAAGAAGTTTAGGTGAGGGAAAGCAAGCTAAGAAGAGGAAAAGAGAGGGAGAGTGGGTTTCTGCCTTCGTTTTGAGCATTTTTTCGTCGTTTTTTTTTTTTTGGAGAACCTGATTAGTTTTTATCAGACAATAAGAATACAATTTTTCAAGCAAAAGTAAATCGAATTTAGAGCTGGAATTCTGTAGTCAGATTTTTCTCCGTTGACTGAGTGTCTTCAGGAGAAACAAAACGGCTACTGGCTCATTCAGACGCCTATCCTTTCCCAGTCTCACTACAAGACCTTACCACCTCAGATCATTCTTATAATTTTTGATAAGTCAGTGTTTGCTTAGTATATCATTGTTTTTGTATGTGCTTTTCTCACTTTCATGGCCCCTTGCTGCACTTAAAATTCATCCAGACAGTTTCACTTTTCTGTTTCTCTCACATTCAGAAATGACAGTTCCCTTCCTGAAAGAGCAGACTCGATAATCCCTCCAAATACCCCTACATTCTCACCTCCAAATATTTCATACTATCCAAAACACCACAACTTCTGCCCATTTTCCATTGCAATATTTGTATGACTATTCTGTGATACCCCTCCTTTTTTTTATACCATTATTCTAAAATTTGTGCCAGTACCTATAAGAATCAAACACCTCCATTTTCTATTTATACATGCCACCATTCGTCGGTTTATTTCTCTTACTTCTGTGTACTATCAGATTGTTATTCTTGCTGCCAGTCACTTTCAACCTTTTCCTGTTAAAAACTTTCATTTGTACATGAAAGTTTTCATTGCTGTCGCCAATCAACACTGCATATCTCTCTCTCTCTCTCTCTCTCTCTCTCTCTCTCTCTCTCTCTCTCTCTCTCTCTCTCTCTCTCTGTATATATATATGTATGTATAATTATATCTTTTATCAGTCTTTACCAGCTTATATATCTATATATTCTTATATAAAAAGAACCATACACACAACAGTTTAATACATTTACTTACTAAACCAGTGATTCCTATTTGCTTCGCCCTTACCGCACTTATTAAATCAAGAAAAATTATCTTATTACTCATTTACATTAAAAAAATAAGTAAGTAGAAAGACTCCCTGGACCTCTTTATGTAACTGTTGAAATAAGCACTGCTGATTAAGACAGAGATTTAAAGAAGTAAATGAACAGCAATAACCCATTAAACTTGAGTGATAATAAATGCGGAAACACACCGAATAAAATAGAAATTCATTCAGAAATTCAAATTATAGAGAGGAAAACACCATATAAAGAAAAAAACGGAAAACATACATAAAAAAAAACAACAACCATCCTTCATGAAGACAAATCACTGACACAATAAAAGGTTCTACTCACGGAGCGAATGAAGAGAGAAACACAAAAATTGTAATTACTTAATGCCATGCGGTGTGTGACAAACTCCCCCCACCCCACTTTCCCCCACCCCTCCCCTCTTGCAGGCATGGCGTAGCATGCGGTGCCCTTCGAGAGATGGCTCCCAGGCACGCAATGTTTGCCAGACACCCCCCACCCCCCCACACAACGCCTTCAGCCACAACAGGCAGGATGGGACTACATTGTTATACGGCCTTATTCAGAAAGTACTGATGATGATGATAATACTAATGGTCAGGGCTGCTTGAACTCTTTCTCTCTCTGGTGTGTCTTTGGGGAATTTGGTGTAATGTAATTTTTTCTGACGTGTGGACGACTGCCATTTATTTGTCATTTTGTAATGATGTTACGAGAGTACGCAGTTGTTTGCGCAAGTCAGCCACCGAGCTAGATGCAAATGGCGTTTGCTTGGTCTAATTCATATTGCACTTGCTGTTTATGCATTTATCATATATATATATGTGTGTGTATATATATGAATATATGTGTGTGTGTGTATATATATGAATGTATGTGTGTGTATATATATATATATATGTGTGTGTGCTTTTGTATGTTTACCAGTGCCTTCTAGAGCCATCCCTTTTCGAAGAAAGGCGCAGATATACACACATATATATATATATATATATATATATATATATATATATATATATATACTATATATATATATATATATATATATAATATATATATATATAGTTTTCCCCAATATCCCGATCAGCAATGACCCAATAGACAACATTTCATCATTATCCTTCTGAGTGAATAATATAGAAATCATCAACAAACAATCCGTTTAATATCCAATAAATTTCTGACTCACTTGTTGGGATTGAACCCAGGTTCTCAGGTCAAAGCAAGTCCTGAGTTCTTGGCCATTGTTGGTCGAGCCCACGGGAAACGAACTTATTATCAACTAAAAATTCCCCTTCGGTAATATATATAATATATATTATTTCGAGGTAGAGCGAATTATATTAAAGGACGTTTGTAGCTTAATGCTTTATATATATGTGTGTGTGTGTGTGTGTTTGATGAAAAATGCACATATTAAAGACAAATGAAGAGGAGAAGGGCGTTACGTTTTAGATAATACCTCAACTTTTCAACATTGACTTTGGTAATAAACAGAAGCAGTATTTATACAAAGAGCAATGTCTAAATTCCAAGCAATTTCAGTGAGGAGATATGGGCTTCACTAAGTTTTGGGTAAGCCCCTATATGGAGCGTTCGTTTTCTTTAAATTAGAATCCAAAATTATATGATAAATCTTTTCTGTTTTCAATGATCCTTGTCATAGAATCATACTGTCTTCTTTATGGTCACTATTTTAGAGTACAGGACCACGCCTTTGAATCTGTTATAAGAGCTATGGAAGCCAGTTAAGATTGATCATAGCTTTTAGAAACCTTTGATAAAGATGAACATTCCCTATTCTCTTCGCTTAAACAGGAACCTCATCAGGCCCAGACCACCTAATTGCCTGCTGTTTAGAAAATCTTGTATAAATACTGATCCTTTATACTACCAAATCTATTTTTCTTGCAAAAATTAGAGATACTATCTGAAATATAACACTCTTCTGTTCTCCCTTTGTTTTTTTATCATCAGTGTATCCTCTTTTTAGTCTTTATAATATTATATATATATATATATATATATATATATATATATATATATATATATATATATACATATATATATATATATATTATTTATATTCATATGTATACTGTATGTGTATAAGTACTTATACGACTAAACAGTACATTAATGTACTCTATCTGCATAACCTAAGAAGACATATCATATAACAGGCATAAATGTTTTCCATTAAATTTCATACCAACTCAAATTAGCCTTTAGGGGAACCATGCACTGTACATGACCTATATATACTGTCAATCACTCAATAAACATTTCTTAACCCTAAAAGATTCAAAGACAAGCTGGTAACAAACTGCATCAATGAACACAGTCTAAAATGTGCTCAGCTCTGTCACATAGCGCCAGTGAGCCATCCCACGTCCGCATGGAAGATTTCAAACAGCCACTTTTTTTTTTTTTTTTTACCGTGACTTCGGTCGCCGAGGAAGCCCCTCGAGAAAAGCCAGAGTAAAAGTGGATCGAGAACCATTATCTGGTCGTACACCATAGAAACAATGCCAGGAGTCTTATCTCCGTAGTGTTGGAGGAGAAACAGTGAAGTATTTTAAAGGACTGGAAAGCTGATGGTTGAAGTAAAGGTTAGGGTAGATGATTATGTTCTATGGTAGGATTTTTAATGGGAAAATTGAAGATTAGGTTAGTTTTCAGCTTTGTGTCGCATTTTGTGTGTGGGTGAGATGATAAATGTGATGTAATGAATGAAAACCTAAGACAGGTATGGTAATCGTAAACGCTTCTACACTACATAGAATTGCTCATGATAAACGTTCTTCATGCCTCACTCCCCAGTTAGATTTCAATCTCATTTAGCACTGCAATTTTTTGGAACCACCATGTTTCAACATCATATTACAAAATCTCAAATTTCGAAAGTATTCCACAACTGACATATAGTTAAGAAGAAGCAAATCAGTAAATTGACATTCAAAGGTTACATATTACAAAAACACTTTACATATACAAAAACTATAAAATTCTACTGAGTCTTGCACTGGGAAATTCCATCAGCACAACAGAAAGTTTGAAAGTTTCCTAATGATTTTCAAATGAAAACTGAAACTTTTCTAGGCAAATTTCAGAGTTTTCCAGAGGCAATATTAGAATTGAATATTCACAGTCATTGCATAGGCCAAGAGAAGTCAGCAATCTCTTCTGCTTGGGGTTCTTGGTCAGCTTCTCCCTGGAAATCCTTCCATATTCAGAGATCAGAATGCCACACTACTTTCCTAGACTTACCAGCCAAGCTTTCTGGAGTTTTGATCTGCCACGGCTAGCCGGCGTGTTGGCTGAGGGATCGCCTGAGGCCCTGGTCAGGTTCTGAAAAATGGGGGATGTCTCTGGTTTCCCATGAGGTCATTTGGTTTTCGAGGCATGCAGGGTCCTTCTGTTGTCTTCCAAAATGGGTCCAACTGTTTTAATACTCTTCCTTGCAAACTATTATTATTATGCTACAGTCTCGATATTTGGGAACTTGCGCCCATTTTGTAGAACTAGTTACAAAAAGCCATAGATTTATATCTGCCTTATCTAGATGCCTTTATACTTTTCCATTTTTCTGGCAACACAAGTTTTACGTCTCTTTTTTCCTGCATCTTACTTGGAACAGTACCACTATTTACCTCAATGTTTTGAATGCTTTGTCTGCTATAAAATGACACAAACTTCTGTCAATGTTAAGCATATAGGATTAGCGTTCTTTGTTTTGTGTATCTCACGAATTAAAAGGTACATCTTAATTATGACTTGAATCTGGATGAGGTATATACTCAATTACTGACACAATAGAAATCAAGTAATAACTGAGTTAAACTTCTGTCAGTATTTTCATAGGTTTAGTGGTCTAGTGAACATTAGGTTACTGAAATTTTGGTGCTTGCAGCCAAATAGAATAAATTTTCTGTCAATATTGTCTCTCTTTAACAGCAAGAATTTTTTTATAAACAAATTCGATTTAAATATACAATTGTAATGGGGAGCGAGTCAAAATATTCAAGTCTGCATGCCAGTTTCCCTTTGAAAGTTATTTATACTAGCAGTTCATTTCAGCCTAGTTTATTTAGCAATCAGTTACAATATCATAGTGACCTATCTGAACTCTACTAGTTGCCGTGCCAGTATTTCTCGTAAGGACCAATACAAATTTATCTGTGAGGGTCATCATCAACTAGTGGCTAATGTCAGAAATAAGCTAATAATCATCCATCTAAGGCCAGTTCTGCACTTCAACGGATGATCATGCAATGGCAACTATAGATACAAACAAATAAACAGTTGATCTCAACAGTGAAAATCTGCTAAGTACCCAACAGCAAGATGGAGTGTGACTTCTGTAATCTGTAGAAGTATTCTTGATATTCATATTTCCCTTGGATCATTTTATGTAATTAATCTTTAGCTACGACTCAGTATGGACACAGGACTCTGAACAGTACTTAAAATGCTTACTCCTATGGCAGGCTGATGCTATCCAACAAAATTTTGTCACAATGGACTGAAGACAGTTGCCCACAGCATATGTAAGGTTAAATGCTACTTGCCATTATATTATTCGATTTAAAAAACTAAACTGAAAGACTGTCACATTTATTGTCTCTGTGTTTAAACAGTAATATGAGAAGGCAATAATTATTCCCTCTTTTTTTTATCACTGCAAAGAGATTCAAGCAAACTTTTGTGATACAGATTTGCAGTGGTGTGCATGTAGTTGCCATTTTTATTGCTGACATTCACCAACCCTCTAAACTTGAGCTGAAACTGGAATCAAGATAAGTACTAAAGGGAAGCTGACTTGGAGACAACTGCCAATTCTGAAACTTTAGAGAATTTACATGAAGTTTTTTCAAAGACTCTCTTGTCCAGAGAGCCTTATATGCTTAGAACTGGAACAAGTGGTAGTGATACGGCATGTAAGTGACTGATTTGTGAGTGATGGAATTATGTACACAAGTTCTTCGTGGAATAAGAAAGTGATGCCTCGTGCTTCCTCTGAGTGGAGGAGTGGGTTATAAGATTACAAAGAGTATTTTTCCCAGTTAGGTAATGTCAATGATGATCGAATTTACAAGAATGAGAATGAAGTACTGTGCAAGGATGGAAGTATTCAAGGAACTCCTCTGGAGTGACACTGTATCCCTTCTTTACTCATACTTCAAGCCTGTAGATCTAGAAGTATGTTTACAAGCCAAGATGATAAACAGGAAAGTAGTATGTTTACAAGCCAAGATGATAAACAGGAAGTAATATGTTTACAAGCCAAGATGATAAACAGGAAGTAGTATGTTTACAAGCCTAGATGATAAACAGGAAGTAGTATGTTTACAAGCCAAGATGATAAACAGGAAGTAGTTTGTGTACAAGCCAGTATCATAAACAAGAAATAGAATGTTTAGAAGCCAATATGATAAACAGGAGGTAGAATGTTTACAAGCCAAGTTGAATAACAGGAAGTAGAAATATGTTTGCAAGCCAAGATGATTAAACAGAAAATAGAAGTATGCTTACAAGCCAAGATGGTTAACAGGGAGTATACGTATGTTTACAAATTGATAAACAGGAAAAGGACGAAGCCACTGCTAGTCACTGAAGGCCGAGGAACTGCTCACATTTCCTGGTTCAAGGACCCAAGCTTCAAGGAGGAGCAATAGTTCCCTCTCACTGGAGAAGTTTGGTGTGTACAGCAAGCTACAATATCTGCCAAACGTCGAAAAGCATGACATCATCACAGAAACTGGGAGGTGTGTTACTAAAATAGAGAGTGCATTACCAGATTCTAAAATACACATTCAAAGAAGGAAAGATTATAAACACGGAAGCATGGTAGTTTTTTTGTTATCAAAGCCCACAGAACTGTAGAAAAAGAAAGGAAAACTCTGTATCACTTTGCTTTCGACAATGACACAAGTAGCTTGCGACTACGTTTCTTTAAAACAGCTTGAAATCGTTTTAGAGATTTTTTCTTTAAATGCTCAGAGTTTAGAATTTAAAAATTAAGGTCAGGATCCACTGAGGTGTCCTTGAGTCCTAAAATGGCATTAGTTTTTAGGGATTTAGTTTTAGCTTATCTTTTATTTACTAATGGAGCACATTCTAGCATAAAAATTGGTATCGTTTAAAGTATATACACACAGTTGAAATATGTCATGTCATCAGTTTTATTAAATTGCCAAAAAAAAGCATCACAAAAATTTGTACTGAATTATTATTATTTACCGGATGCCACGTTTTTTTTATTCTATCACTAATTTACCAAGCAAGTACTTTCAATATATATGTTATTATATACAGAAAAAATTTTAGTCAAACTACGTCGAGGAAAAATAAGTGTTTATCTAAAAATAAAGTACGTGTATAGGATTTACCAAAAGATATCTATCTACACACTTAAAGATCGATTACACTTTTCGATGAAATAGATAAACAGTGTGTTGGTTATTTGTTTTAAATCTAGAGAACAGATAAGGAAAGAGAAAGAGGCTGAATTTGAAAAGTGGTTACTCTGTTTGCCAAGCAATTCAAGAAACAAAAACTTGAGGGTGGGTCGGAATTAGTACCCAATTGGCCAGCAGTGGTATTTTGTTGAAGTTTGAAAATTCAGGTGAAAAACTGAGGATGTTGGTCATGCAGTTTGACAAGTGCTAACCTTAACTTAAACAGCATCTGCTTTTATTGAGACGTTATTAAACCCTAGTTCTGAAAGCTTCGTTAAAAAGAGCTTATGGTGGTTTCAAATATAGATACAGCCAAGTATTTTGACTTAAATTTCCGTTGAAAGCAAGAAAAACATTTTAGACGTCAAAGGCCTTCTTGTCGAGGAAATCTTTACTCTTGTCTTTTGTCTTCCGGATTAATGGTTCAGAATAAATGCTTAAACACGGTGGCATGGAAAGACATTGTTTACTCTGTCAACAAAGAGAGACTAAAAGATTTGCTCCCAGTGCGAAAGAGGAGCAATGATAAAGTTTTTTATTTCAAACAAAACAAAGATATTATATTAATCCTTTCATCTGATAAGATTACAGTAAAGGAGTATTTCATTTAAAGATATTTTCCACGCATTTGATTGCCATTAAATTTTCCTTAAAGATTTTCTTTTCGAGTCACACACACGTCATATTTCTTTCAATATAATTTCATCAAGCTATTTTGACGCAATACAATCTAATATACGGTTCTTCTATACTGACCACATCCCAGTTTAGAAAATGGTATTCTAGTTAAGATTACCATGAAAATAGAAGCCAAAATTACATTTTGGAAAGATGCTTTGAAATAAAATAAATTCCGATGTGTAGAGAAACAACCTGGCAAACTTCTTTAAGACCTGCTTAATGTAAAGTGTCAACTTTATCAGATGCAGTTAGAGGAAATATGTCTTAAAGTATATTATGTTAGTATTGACTTAATAACAGAATGGAAACTTGAATTTAAAGAGCTGTTTAGGTGTTTATGAGAAAGTCAAGAGGTTTAGAAAAAGCCTGAAAAGATGTTATGGAATTAATGTTTAAGTAAAGAGAATATGAAAAAATTTTAGCTAAATAGGTAGACAGAGGAGAAATCTTAGGAATGTAGAGTAAATGCATGCCAGATGCAAGGTGTAATCTAAGAATAAGTACAGAGAGACGCTAAACAAGAGAGAAACTAACAAACGAAGAATGATAAGCAAACTACTATAGATATACTTTAAACTACTGTAGATATACTTTATACAAAAGTAAAACCTGTCTACGAAGAACTCTTAAGCGAATAGATATACTTATCAGCATGAAATGATTCCTATTGGCCTGTGGCGGTCAATGAAAGAGAGAAGTCATGTGATGACCAGCTGTTCTAGTTGGAAACGAAAGAAGAATAACTCTTACTTGAGTGCAATTCCTTGCTGTTGTTTAACTTTTCTCAAAGTTTTTTTTTTTGGCAGCCAGCATCCACCCAGCTTCTCTCCAGGTCATTCGGAGTCTGTGACTACTCTTGCTTTCCACATAAATGCCCCATGACCTTTTACCTGTGATTTTCTTAAAGTAGGTGACCTTAATGATCTACTTCATTCTCTGTGACCTAGGGTGAGATTTTACTGACTAGGGCCCCTCTTGTTTTTTTTTTTTTTTTTTTTTAGTTTTTCCACCTGTATTGCTTATTTTATTCATTTTATTCTCATAAATTATATATATATATATATATATATATATATATATATATATATATATATATATATATATATATATATATATATATATATATATACATGAATTCAACAATCATTAGATGCATCAACTGGCTGAACACACTCTTCTCTTATAGCCACTCCCACTAAGCAACTATCTAGGCATAACACACATGTGTACGTTTTCGCCTTAAGACAATGCAATACACAAAGAAGAGATCTCAGTGTCCAGATGATCTACAAAGGCTTGCTAAATCAGAAGCTAAGCGCAGAGTAATTCTATTTGACTTTCAGAACCCACTGGAATCATGAAAGTGGTACAAATCCTATTAGCAAATGCTATGCTCTCTCTACAGAAGTCAGTCCTGATCATTTTCCAATTGGCTTGAAGCAGTTCGTCCAAAGATTGGTTTAATCAAATTTACAATAGGGCCAATATCTTTTTTAGGGAAAAATGGATTATGATTATGTGAATAGCAATACTGAGATAAACGTGGATGTTGAAAAAGATGGAAATAGTCAAGGAAATATGCAGCTCGTTTCAAGGGCACAGTATCATTGTTGAGGGAACATCAGAATCAATAATCTTGCATCCACTGTGAGGATAGTTAATGGAATATGAGAGCCATTAGACTCGTGTGAGGATGACTACACGTATTATGAGGAACAAAAGCGTTAAAGCACATTCATTTCATGACAGGTAAGGCATTAAATATTCACTAACTTTATATAAGCATACTTGAAGCACTATGAGGACTCATAACATAAAAGAATTATTGAAGAAAATTAAAACCCTCCCAGGGAATATGAAAGCTGATTTTCCTGAGCAGCCTTTCATCAGTAAAATTGAGAAATACAAAAATTTAGATAGGCTTGAACAATAATACCTCCAATGAAACACAATTGGAAGGGCGAACGAAAGAATCAGGTTAATCTCCAGTGTTGAAGAAACATAATTTAAGGAAAATGCCAAGAAATAGCATAAAACCGGTGTGGTTTAAGAAGTGTGAACATCACTGGCTCAATGGAAATAGTGCAGAGAAAAACTGGAGAACGAATAGTGTTGAAAGTTTTGATTTTGTTGATAAAAGAAAACTAACAATGCAAAAAATTAAGATAGACATTTGAACTGGAGGAACGTGAGAGCCACAATTCTTAATAAAACATGACTGGTTGAATATTTGCTCAAGAAATGTGACTCAAGTGACTGTGGGAGTAATCAGTGTGTTGAGAACTTAATATCATGATTGTGAGAATAGTCAGTATCAGGGAGAAAGAACCGAAGGAATATGAGATTCACTAGGCCTAAGTAAACATGACTGGTAGAATATTTGCCTAGAAATCATCTTGACTGAGTGACTGTGAGATTAACCAGAGTCAGGAAAATATGAACGAAGGAGACGAGAGTTTGAAAAGACCTGATGAAACGTGACAGAGAGAACAGATACAAAGGAAATGAGACTGAATGAATTATGGGAACAGATGACTCCAGAAGAATTTGATTTAGTCAGCGTGAGAAAGCCGAACATCAAACAGATCCGATCGAAGGAGGGGCGTGGGGCCACTAGCCCTGACGGGAAAGAATTGATAGGATATTTGCCAAGGAAATACGAAGACTGATCAAGAGAAAACTTTCCAAGAGCCCATGAAACGAAGGACACCTCCCTGAAAGCAAAACAGGTATCCAAACGCAAAAGAGACACCTAAAAGGAACCAGAAGTGTTGGATGGATTTTGAAAAGATAATGATTATGTTTCAGTATGCGAGAGAGGTTGTACTTTACCCTAAGGCACTGGCATAGTTTAGTTTCATTTCAGTGTCACTGGAGAATTATGTGTGAGCAGAATTTGTTTCGTTTTTCTCAGTGTGAATCCTTCTTCTATCACATATACCTTCAAATAACTCATTCGCCATGTTTAATCTCTTTTCCTACCCTTTCTATTCAACGTCCACACTCCATTTGCATAAAGGAAAGTTGGCTCAACAATCCTATCAAACATTCCAACTGTGGCTTCCATGGACACCATTAGTCTCTTCCAGAACTTTTGCAGCCACTCTGCTGCCTTCCCTCATTCATCTTTTTATGGCTCGCCTATTCTTTTACCCTACCTGATAGATACCTTTATGAATCAATTGCCTCCATTCTTTCATCAACCAGACTGGCATTCATGGCTCCGTCTCCCAGGTGACTATTCATTCTCATAACCTTGCTCTTTTTGGTTTTACTTTCCCCCATTTCTCCTCTTGCGAACACTTTTAAACTCCAAACTCCGTTCAAGACTTTTTTTCTTATCACACAATTTTCCACCTTTATTTAAGGATTTTTTTTATCTGATTTATTGCATCACCCTGTCAATGGGGATTTTAAGTAGACCTGAAGATATAACATGCCTTGGCTCAAGTCCCTTCTACATATAAATTTATATACTGTATATATATATATATATATATATATATATATATATATATATATATATATATATATATATATATATATATATATATATACATGCATATGTATATGTATATTATATAAATATATATACATGTATATGTATTTATGTATATGTATATATATATATATATATATATATATATATATATATATATATATATATATATATATATATATATATATATATATATATATATATATGCCTTATGGCCACACCAACCCAATAGCTGAAATCTTTCCTTCAACAAAACTGGTTTCAGAAAAATAAATAAAATATAAATGAGATACTTACACATCATTTTCTAACGAAATTATATCAGCTTTACATTAAATTATCTACTTATTTATTCACACACACGTACACATAAATAGCACAAACATTTACGTATATAATATACTATTAACTACCTACACATCAAGATGTATACAGTAGCTAATATACATACAACCACATTCCAAATTTACTGACAGAAATTTCATTTTAAATTTTATAACACCATAATATTTTTTTTTTTGGTCTTTGTAATTCTCGCAATTTGCTTCAATTGGAACACGTCTTTTGCTCTTCGAAAACAACGGGCAATTCATTATGACAAATCGTCGGATTTTGTGATGGAATTAACATGACATATTTCCTGTATGTAAATTAGTTATCTGTCGATTATTTGTCTCATAAGCAACACACAACACATTTTTAAGGATAAAAACATCTATTGTTTTTTTTTAAACCGTGCAACAGACTCGCTTTTTTTCCCTTTTTATTTTATTGGATGAAGCAAAGAATGATTATTTAAGTTCACACACATGGACGTCATCATGCCTTGCGGGGCTCTGCGTGATCAAGTTACGATTTAACTTTAGAATTTAGATGCTCAGTAAAGAAAAAATGTACTAATAGCTTTAAAAATTTTACTAATAATTCAAAAAAAATATACTGTAATCATTCAAAGAATTATTGTTATCCAATCGACCTCGCTCCAGAGCCCCGGGAGACTGATGACGTCACGGCATCCTTTTTGTTTAATTTTTGTACCTGTTTCACCATTCCCACCAGACCTCGCAGATTTTTCAGCTTTTTCCCCGGTTTGTCTAAGGGGAAAGAGAAAATGCAGTGAGTGCTCTCCATCGTCAAATCATCGTTGGAAAGGCAGCCAAAAGAAAACAAAAAGAGAAAGACATGTTTCTTCCATTATTTACTTGGTATATCGTTTAAGACAACAAGAACAGAGTATTTATAAAGACACAAACCGATATGATTACCAGTACCAACTCACAACTAATATTACTTTCCTTTCCTTTAATCAGACTCAAAGAAACAGAGGTACCACACAGCTTTCATTATTTAGTATGCGTACTGTTTAAAAGAGAAATCGGCTATTTAGAAGGAATCACAAAAAACCGCAATACGGAGACTATAAGTTTATGCGCAAGAAAACGCGAGCGGAGAGGTAAATTCACCAACGTCATACGAGTAAGTCGCTGCTTAGCGGGGCGTTTGCATGACCAGAGGCGTTCCAATATTTTTTCATCCCCTTCCAGAAATAGATACGCGGAAGTCCCTGGGATAGAAAACTCTCACATCGACGTTACTAAGAAAAAAAATTACATGCGATAAGATCACGTCGTCTTGCTCACCTACACTTGTATAAACATAAATAACTTTAAATCAGGGTAAAACTGTTTTGGAATAAGATTAAAGTTAATTTTATCACGTCGGGCCTCAGGATATCCATCAATTTTTAAAATGTATTTCTTAGACACGGTGTTTTCACTCAAATTTAAATATTTTTCACTCAAATTTAAATATTTTTTCATGAATGATCTCTAAGAAAAGTTGGTTTCACAAAAAAAATTTTTTAATAAGTTTAACAATGATTCAATTTTCCTAGATCCTCAGTTATGTTGAGCTTTTTAAAGCTTTCTAATCTTTTAGAAATATTTTAATCAAAAACGTTTCCTGAAATATAAATTTCATTCAAAGGAAAATAATGTTTATGAAATTTATGAATGGTGTCAACAAACAATATGATTCATCATCAAGGAATGTAGGCTACCAACCTCATAATTAAGCGTTACTTTACATCAACATGTTTTGTCTGTTCAATTTGCGTAGATGAATTCTTATCAGTGAAATAAGACAAACTGTTGTCATTGACAACTGAAAATACATTCATCACTTATTAAAATCAACGTAAGATATTCTAGATATTCTACCAAATAATGATTTTATTATGATTTCTTACTCAGGAAGTCTGTACAAAAATATACAGCTGTCCTGTACACTGATTACTCATCCTAATGTTTTCCTGCAAACCTCGGTAATAACATAACGTTTATTACCAGTCAGGAGGGGGAGAGAGGGTTCATAACATAACTCTTTTGTTATGGAAGGGAGACCTTTGTTTACCTAACGTTACGCATCACTGAAGAAAATTACAGAACTGTGCGTGTGTATGTGAATAAGGCGTATGAACAAGGGATACTCTGGGGTAGAATATTTGCTGATTTGTTGGCCATGTTTCGAGAGACACGTATGCATTTATTTTGTTTGTCATATTTTCGTAGTTCTTGAGATCTCTGTTAATAGACTAGCTTTTGATGTAGTAATAATGACAATGATAAATGACCAGCTACTTAATACTTTCTTAATAAACATAAATATTTACAGATTTATTGGGAAGAGTCCTTTAGATCTCTATTAATAGTCTAGCTTTTCGTGTACTAATGATAATACTGAAATAATAATAATAAATGAACATAAATATAAATATAAATAGGTCTAAATAAAAATAAATAAATTAAGAAAGTGACGCAATACGATTCGAAATTGATTTTCATAACGCAGAGAGACTATGACAATTCAAGATACAAATTAAATGAATTTAAAATGCCACTGTATTTGAGACAGGAACTGAAAACTGATGACAAATTGTTTAAAATTTAAAAAAAAAATGAAGCCGAGGAAATTTATAAACACGAAAAACAAAAAGCATCGACAAATAAGTAGCAAATACTCTGAAAGTAATTAATGAACGAGTAAAGATCGACAAACAAATATATATGTTATCGATCGACCACTGAACGGCAAATAATAATAATTATCTCGATCTTTTAACTATAGGTCCTACAATCATCACCGGTATTAGAAAATGCTTAGCCTTCAAATTAAGAAAACGAATTTGATTTTTTTTTAGAATCATCTCATCATCATTGCAACCATTTATCAATGAACCTGATGATCCTGTCAGCTTCACTCAGTCCACGACACGCGAGGCTGTATTGGAACACTTATCCGCAAAATAAGTTTTCAACAAGTTTCCGACCACTTCACTGATCACACATGCCATTATTTCGACCACTAATAAACAATTAGCGGTCCTGCCAGGTTCACTCATGTAGCCGAACAGGGCACTCTTATTGTAAACACTAACTGCCAAATGAACAGTTTTCCACCCTTGGTGGATAAAGAATGATTAAATCAATCTTCTTCTTCTTCAGTGTGACGTGTCTCCCAAGACGTCAGGAATCACTTATGAATAAACCTAGTATTATCAACTTCTCAGATTCCATTGCAAGGTAGATTCTGCAAAACATTTACTTGCACTGGCCCCAAACTGATTCCAGCCATGCACAAGCAACTAAAGGACTTAGAACGGAAGAAAAGAACAAGAACAAAAATAAAATCAATGGTTTTCTATCCTCTATCTGCTCAGACGAATCCCGCACACCTTCACGAACCGAGTCTTAGAAATCGCAATGGCACAGAACCTGCCCCCAAATTGATTCCAGTCATGCATAAGTAACTATGATAAACGGCAGAAAATAAACAAAGTCAGAACTAAAAACAATGGTTTTCTATCCTCTGTCTGCTCGAACAGACCCCGAACACCTTCGTGCACCAAGCCCTACAAATCGTCAATGACACAGAACCTCTCCATGGGCTCCCAAAATTTAAACTGATGGGCCGACGCCTTTGCAAAAGCCTATAGCCATAGATTCCAGCATGCAATCTTTAAGCCCTCGCCACGCCAAAGGGTGACCAATAGCCTTGTTCACGCTATCGTTTGTCCCCCTACCTTTCTCTTTTTTTTTTTTTTTTTAATCACGATTCTTTTGTTTATTGATCGAGATGCATCAGTGATAAAGACTGCGTTGGAGAGAGAGAAAGTGAGAGCCAGACAGATGGATTCCACTTTGTTTTTACCCCTTAAGAGTAATACGAAAATATCGACAATAAAAACATGAACATGAAGGATAGAAATGATAGAATCACAACCAAATTCTATTCCAACAATCACAATGGTGACAGAGAACAACAAAAGCACAAGGTTATAAAGACCTACAACATGAACGTAATCCTATTATCGCAAGACCTATAGAATGAAGACAATAACATTGTATGAAACAGTTATAGAGAATTTAACGAAAATAGGTAAGTAATAAAAGCAGCAACAACCAAAATATAAGCTTTTAATGAATATAGCTTAAAGTCTGAACAAAACTGCGATTAAAATAATTAATAACAGCTGTCAAAAAAATCAAAAAAATTTGTAGCGTGACAAAAGCAATGACGCCATTGAGAAAAATGGCAGTAAAACGTAAGATATTAAACTATACCTATCGACGTGTGTTTATGATAATTAGAATAATATTCATGATAAGGCGAATTGATAATAATGATGGTATAATAATAATAATGGGGGCAGGAAGATTATAGATAAGAACAATTATGACATCAATACTGATAATGAAAATAAAAAGTATTATTACTCATAACATTGACATGAATAACAATTAAAATAACAATAAAGGAACATTGTGATAATAATGATAATGATAATAATACTATCAGCAGTATGAACGGTAACGGTTAAAACACTGATATAAAAGCAAATAGCATAACTAAACATTAAAAAAAAACCAAGAATTATCAAAAGAGAAGCGAATGACGGGGAATGACAGATGGAGAAGAAAATAGGTCAGACGATGACGACAGAAATATTGAAAAGCAATTCCGGATTTCCCACGACAATTTTTTCCTTCTCGGGATTTACGTCACTGTTGAAAGCACACGAGAAGAGACGTGACAGACAGATGACACACGGACAGACAGGAGGAAAGAAAGCGTGGGTGATATATATATATATATATGCGTGTGTATATATATATATATATATATATATATATATATATATATATATATATATATATATATGTATATATATATATATATATATATATATATCTACCTACATATACATATAAATACATACATGTATGTATGTATATTGAGAGAGAGGATCGGCTCATGATGTGCGTGCAACTTACATAGATTAACACTCCCTCAACTTCACGCACCTCCCCACTTCTCTTCACCAACAACACACGCAGTTCTCTCTAACCCTTCTAATCTCCACAGACGTCCTCCTGGACTTAACAGAGATCCTCCAACTCTTCTTTTCCCCATTTAAATTTTAAATGATTGTTTTCTATTCTTTCAAGTTGAATTATCAAAGTTTTTTCCTACTTGAATGTATCACAAATATCTTTGCGTATTTATATACCAAATTGTTTCAAAAATTTTGTAAAATTTGGAATAACTAATTATCCACGACAAAATTTATTCAGTGTAAAATCTTTTGTTCAATTGAGGTAAATACCATTTTTGCTTTCATCTTGTCAATCTAATGCATAGCTTAATGAACTTTGTGGCATCTCTGCAGCGCAGACGAGAGAGGTTCACTTGGCGTAATACAAGTTTACGATTATTTATTTTAGTGAATATCGAATTTCTGAAATGAACACACACAAAGTTAACTCGAAGTGGTGCTCTTAAGAATTTTGTTAATCTTATAAAAAGGGGAAAATAAAAAAAAGAAACAATTTAGCCAAAACGGAACAAAGACAATATCTCAGACACTCGAGAACATCAAGTACCTGACATTTTCAGACACACGGATCAAGTGTCTCTCACAATCTCTTTGAAGACTGTATTTACCAATGCGTTGAAAACAAACGCAGTCTTCAATTCCACCTCCTTAAATGCATTTTACGGGATATACGAACCCCATGCAGGTGATGAAATAAAAAAAAAAAAGGAAGAAAAAAAAACCGCATCGGTTACTTTCCGCAATTTCGGCCGAGAAAAACAAATTTGACATTCTCGAATATCATGTGGAGGAAAACGCTGGCAATCACGAGCTGATTCCCTGTAATCAGATCAGCTGATCTTGCTTTCAGATGCCACGGGAATATGACCTGTGTGTGTGTTATAGAGAGAGAGAGATACTGCAGGATCTCTATTTCTCGGGAGAGAGAGAGAGAGGGAACGAAAGATTGACTTACAGGCTTTATGTTGCCGAGAGAGAGTGAGATTGCAAGATCGGCTGTATGTTATCGAGAGAGAGTGAGATTGCATATGTTCTCGAGAGACAGAGAAAGAGAGAGTGACTGACAGGCTCTGCGTTTTCGAGAGAAAGAGATTTTGACTGACACGCTTTATGTTCTCGAGAGAGAGATTGATGGCTCTATGTTCTGGAGAGAGATAGAAAGATTAACTGGCAGGCTCTGCTCTCTCTCGAGAGAGAGAGAGAAAGAGAGTTTGACTGACAGGCTCTATCATGCTCCTAAGAGAGAGTGAGAAAGAGAGATTGATTGACAGGCTCTATGTTGACGAGAAAGAGAAGAGAGAGAAAGAAAGGTGGTGATTGTCAGGTCTTATTCCCGTCCCGTCTCCGTTGTGACAAATAAAATAAACTGAATCAAATATCTCCTTGACCACTCCGTACAGGTCACGGCAAACTGATTCCTTGGCACTTATGCCTGCACGAATATCATTCTCTCTCTCTCTCTCTCTCTCTCTCTCTCTCTCTCTCTCTCTCTCTCTCTCTCTCTCTCAAGAAAGCATTTTATTTTCCTCATGTTAGATTCGGGTTGTTTTGTCGTTTCATCGAAATAAAACTCTCTCTCTCTCTCTCTCTCTCTCTCTCTCAATTTCAATTTCAAATGTTTAATCAATAAGTATTAAGATATCAAAATGTTATCGTTTCTGGCCTTTCATTACATTAAACTGACGATTGAACCCAGATCTTGATTTTAAGATTCACTGCCTTTTCAAATTTGAAAGTACTTTTTTATGTCTTTTATAATCATTATCCATCTTTCAAATATTCCTGTTTATTTTTATTATCTTTACCTTGCATTACACTGCTACGATCAACAGTTATCGCTTCATAATCCATAATGTCTTAAATATTTAAAGTTATCGTCTTGTAAATATGATTGTGCAATGTACTGCTTATCAAGTCGTTTTTTTCATTAGTCATATACCAATCTATTTTCATGACGTACAGATGGGTGTGAAGACTTTGGTTTTATTGTGCATGTTTATCGGCATGAACATTTTTATTTATGTAGACATACATGTAAAAACACATACACATACGTGTATGTATGTATGTATATATGTATTTATATATATATATATATATATATATATATATATATATATATATATATATATATATATATATATATATATATACACATATATATATATATATATATATATATATATATATATATATATATATATATATATATATATATATAATCATGAAGCTACAAATGTCGCTTAATATCAAATTCACGCTACCTCAGGTAGCGTGAATTTGATATTAAGCGACATTTGCAGCTTCATGATTGTATATAAGTCACAGTGTGATAAAAAATTTCATATATATATATATATATATATATATATATATATATATATATATATATATATATATATATATATATATATATATATACATGTGTGTATATATAAACAAATATGTATGTATATGTATATTCTCACATATATATTTATACATTTATGCAAATAAGAACACATGTAGATAAATACGAGGGCTCTTAAAATTGTCTCCATTACAAGACATTCCATTCCTTAACCACAAGTATCTTCACCGAATTCCTATGCACCTGAAAAGTCAATTCTAAATACAAGCAATAAAAGAATAAAAGCAAAAAATAAAAGTGCAAGATACAAAAAAAAAAAAAAATACAGGAAGAAATGTAAACGGTGAAAGTAAAGACATTTAGAATATTTACAGCGTAAGTATAAAGCTTCAGTGAGATTATAAAGATTTTTTTATGTTTTATTCTATATTTTAAACTGATCTCTCTTTTTTTTATTTATAAGATTGAATCCCACCTACGTTAGGCAACTCCTTCGCATACTTGGTGAGGGCCAAAGTCACTCTACGCTTTCCGAACATCTCGGGGGACTAAGACGTGGCTGCCTATAAACGAACGAGGGGTTGTTTTCCGTTACTCTCGCGTCGCTCATGAACGCGACCTCAGCTTAAAATGGGTGTGGCTTGTTTTAGGTGTGTTGCATATACATTTCCGTGGATGTACTTATAAAGTGTGTGCTTTTTGGTGTTTGTGCTTTAGACGTGTGTAAGAGTGTTTATGTATATATGTATACGTATATATATATATATATATATATATATATATATATATATATATATATATATATATATATATATATATATATATAAATTTATATATATATAAATTTATATATATATACTGTATATATATAGTATATATTTATATGTATATATATGTGTGTATGTATATGGTGTGCTATAGGACACGTGTTTGTTTATAACTGTGCCAATGAAAACTGAACTGTACAAAAAACATTTCGTTTTACAAACAATTACAATGGACAATTGTAATGATCATTTCAAGCTTTAAAAGTTCCATTGACTTGCTACATGTAAAAAAAATATATATATTATTCTATGTTTATATAAATCTACGGTTAATGAACTCCTGGTTTAACGATTACCAAATTTTAAGCAAAAAAAAGGGACAACATTTTACAATATTAAATATGTCATTTAATATGTAATAAGCGCCATGCATTAACAAAACGCTTCAATAAATTTCCAATTATTTCCTCGGTGTTGCTTAAGATTTCTTCGCTCTGTCCTGTAGGAATTTGTTCCTCAATACTCAGGGAGTCAAAGACTTCCTTGCCATGTGGAAGACTGCTAGCTATTTTATTTAAATGGACAAAGACCTTATTTCCTTGACGAAGACTCTCCCCTATGCTACAAAGACTTTCCTCCTATGCTTTAGACCAATGGTTCTCATCCAGGGGGAATTCCCCCCTAGGGGTGAATTTCAGAGTTGGGGGGGGGAATTGTGTCCACAGGTTGGCAGGCTCAAACTGGCTCTAGGACCACACAAAACGCAGTGTGCTTCGGTCCGCACTACTGAGAGGTCACGCTAGCTTTCTCTCCGCTAGCTCGTGTGTTTGTGTTAGTGTTTTTATGCATATAATTTGGAATGCACCTTTTGAGGCAGACAATTTTGGAAAGTGGGGCGGAATGACATTCTGACACAGGGTGAAAGGGTCCATGGGCCAAAAAAGCTTGAGAACCACTGCATTAGACTATTTAGCAATTTCAACAGTTTTGATAAACCTTGTTATAAACTTCTTTTTCCTCTCAGAGCCTGTAACACGAGTCTAAGTACTTTTTCCCTGTAGGGATCCGCCTGATTATTATTATTATTATTATTATTATTATTATTATTATTATTATTATTATTATTATTATTATTATTATTTTTATTATTATTATTATTATAGTTTAACCAGACCACTGAGCTGACCATCAGCTCTCACAGGGCTGGCCGGGATCCGCCTGAGTGTAAACAATTAGACTTCCCCTTATTCGAAAGGGGTCAAGGAATCATGTGCTTAAAGGTCATTTAAGTAGGATTAGTGACCTTTTAATGTCAGGCTCTGCCGGCAGCAGGTAGGGAGAGGGCTATGTCGACCATATAATCGTTTTAAAGGGCGAGGGACGAATACAGTTTCAGAGGAACTGTATTTTTTCAGTTAGATGAAGGCACGGAAATATTATGAGGTTGAAGAAAAATTATTGAATATTCTCATGTTCAGAGGTTATGGGGCCAAAGAATTCATAGGGATATAATTCTGTGCAGAACGAGAAGTGTATATGTATACGTATATAAAGATATATATATATATATATATATATATATGTATATATGTAATATATATATATATATATATACATATGTGTCTGTATAAATATATTTATAAATATATATTTATGTGTGTGTTTGTTATATATATATATATATATATATATATATATATATATATATATATATATATATATATATATATATATATATATATATACAAATAACAAACACACATATATATATATTTATGAATATATATATATGCGTATATATACGTGTTTGTAAAATAATACACGCATATATATATGTGTATACATATACATATTATGTATAGTTGAGTGTGTGTGTGTGTGTGTTCTTGCATGCTTTGTGTGTGTGTGTGTAAAAACACATATGTCATGTATATGCAAATATATATGCTTCTACACCCAAACTTACAGTATATAAATGCTATCGATAATACAACTGCATCCTAATTTCCATAAACAAAATCATTAAGATCTAAAGCGAAGAGGAGAGAGAGAGAGAGAGAGAGAGAGAGAAGTAGAAAAATCGACTAAAGAAACGAGGCTTATCATAAAATTATCTTAACCACAGAATTCCTTACGTAACTTAAAATTAGAAAGCAAGAGAGACAATTAGAAAGTACATAACAGTTTTCATAAATTCTCACGTAGCGCCTAAGTCTCGCGATAACTAGATGTAATGGAATGAATGAAGGTTAATGACAATAACTGATGATGAAGAGAAACAGAAGAGTACAGTAAATCAGATTAAATTTGATA
>NC_089797.1:4017890-4162890 GCF_040412425.1 Macrobrachium rosenbergii
ATATATATATATATATATATATATATATATATATATATATATATTTATATATATATATATAATATATATATAATATATTTATAAATATATATATTTTATATATACATATATAAATATATATATATATTTATATATATATATTATATATATAAATATATATGTTATACAGTTATATATACATATATAAATATATATTTATACATACATACATATATATATATTTATATATATATATATAAAATAAACGGCAGACTTTGAAAACAAAACAAAAGAAATCACATTTCTAAGTTCTACTCTAACAGCCACTCTCAGTACCTACTTGCGGGCAATTTACTCTTAAAGATCGAGTCCATATCTCTTATCTCTCTCTTTCCCCTTTCTCTTTTTTTCCTCTCTCTCTCTCTCTATCTCTCTCTTTCTCTCCCTCGCTCTCTCTCCAGGAGGCGAATCGAGACCGAGGCCGTTCAACTTGTTGCTGCTGCTGACTCCGGAAAGTCTACTGACGGGGTATCGGTAGGGGCGTCAGGGGCGCCTCATCGCGAAGGGAAGTCCTCTTTCCAGCGGTCCATGGCGCTACGAAGCCTCGAGGTTCGAATCGCGTTCTCTCGGTCGGTGGCTGAAGAGAGCAAGTCCCCCGCGACCACTGTACAGCTGGTATGTCTGGTCATGCACTGTCCTTCGTTCCCTCCTATAACTTCCAGCCGCCTGCCTACCTGCCTCCTGCCTACCTGCCTCCTGCCTCTACCTGGGCTGGCTGGCTCGTCACTCCTCCTCCTCCTCCTCCTCCTCCGCCAGGTAGCTTAATCTCCCGCTCCCCCTTCTTCCCAAGGCTAATTTCTGACTGCCGCGTCCGATTCCGCTGACACCTCTCTCTCCCCGCGTACTGTCCCATCTCACCCAGGCGAACGGAGTTGATACAAAGCCACTACAGCCTACACAAAGTCAAAACAACCCATCATCACGAAATATACACTTCATCTTTCGCGCGGTATCGCTGCACGTGTATCCCTCGGCTGCAATGCGCCGGGAGCGTTCCGGGGAAACAAACGCCTGTTTGGATGGAAAGCGTCACGGTTGTCATGGCAACGGGGATAACAATCCCGAAGACTTTAATAGACTTTGCAAATGGATTATTTGTTACGAGTTCAGCATGGATCGTGTATGTATACCCCCCGAGTTGCTCGCCGTTTGGCCAAGTTAAAAATTGACCGAGGGAGGTTGAGATAGAGACAAGCACCCATGTTGAAAGGAATTAATCTCATATTATAGTTTCATGAATGTAGATCATTTTGATATATGCACATATTCTATGTTCATGAAGATGTGTAAATGTTTGTGATGAATACTTAGGTACAGCATACACTGTCCTGAAGTATGTATTCTTTCACCTTTTTCAAATTTCCTCCATGTTCTACATTTCCTTTTCTCGTTAGCTATGAATCGATTCTAACCTTTCCTCTTTTTTAAATCCTTTTCCTAAGTTTATTCTTCTCTTTCTCTTCATTCACCTTATTTAATTACTACTTCCTTCATTTTATCTTTCTTTGCTTTGTGTTCGTTGTGTATCGAGAAGACGCACAAACTTCCTGTACGTCATGTTTCTTATTTGTCCCAAATTCAGAGAAGAGTGGACATGATGACAGATGCCTCAATTTTACTGCAAAATAATTTACTTTCTTCTTCTTCTTCTTCTTCTTCTTCTTCTTCTTCTTCTTCTTCTTCTTCTTCTTCTTCTTCTCTAGAGAGAATTTAGGGCAGAACATATGGACCACTCAACGGGGAGTTTAGGGAAGCCACAGTCCCCCTAGGATAAAGAAGATGAATAGGGGAAATAGAAAAATATGAATAAAAGGGGAGAAATAGTTCTGAATTGCAAAACTGGGACGGGCAACAAAATCAAGAAAAGGTTTGAAACACGCAAAAATTTAAAAGAAGTTACAGAGTAGAGAATTGCTGAATTGAATATAGGACTGAATACAGAATTTAGGCCAAAGGCCAAGCACTGGGTCCTATGAGATCATTCAGCGCCGAAACGGAAATTGACAGTAAAAGGTTTGAAAGGTGTAACAGGAGGAAAACCTCGCAGTTGCACTATGAATCGATTGTTATGAGAGGGTGGAAAGTAAGGTGGAAGAAAGAGAATATGAAAGGAGATACAGTGAAAGGAACGAAAGGGGTTGCAGCTAGGGGCCGAAGGCACGCTGCAAAGAACCCTAAGTAATTCCTACAGTGCACCGCATGAGGTGCACTGACGGCACTACTTCCTACGGGGGTGGAGAATTGTTTCTTTTTCTCTTAATTTAAAAATATTTTTTCTTCACTATCAGGCAGTTTTCTTTTATAAGGGGTGGCCCCAAAGAAAAATCGGGTCAACAGTTACTGACTCATTCATCACCTAATGCTGAATCTGGGATGAGCCTCTGGGAAGAAAATTTCCGTTGTATCTTTATTCATCTCGTTTCTAGATTTCAAGGCTTTCAGTGGAAATCATCTTTCTCTCTCTCACTATAGCCTTTTAAAATGAGGTTGCTGGCCCCATGCCCTTTTAAACATTGAATGAGACACGCCACAGTTGACTAACTACAGAATAACTGATAGACTGTTATCACCATCCTTTCCAGCAGGAACCAGTTTTGTCTTGCTACTGAGGTTAAGTTGATGATCACTGGACCATAGGAACCACTTTATTGCACATGTATAAGTATATATATATACAGTAGTATGTATGTATATATATATATATATATATATATATATATATATATATATATATATATATATATATATATATATATATATATATATATATATATATATATGTGTGTGTGTGTGTGTGTGTGTGTGTGTGTAGTGTACATTTATGTATATTGATGACTGGATTCCTCTGTAAAATACTGACAAGTAATCTTCAGCCCAAATGGTAATGTTTTCCCCACTTACATTTGATGTAAATTGGAAATCGCAAACTCAAGAGTCAACCAGTTCCAGAATGTGGAACTCTCCTCATCCCTCTGTGTTTCTTGGATCAAGTAACCTGCCCTCTTTTAGAGCCTTAGAGAGTAGGCTGATTTGTCCATCTACATCGAGAAATAAAACCTTCGGTTTACATCGCTCAGGCGAAAATATGAAATGCCCAATTTAATATGGCTACATTCAACACATGAGATCAACGAATGCTCCCTTAAGATTAATTATATGAATTCGCGAAACGTCTTAATCTTCTGTGGACGAATGATTTTTTAAGCATTATCAGCCCTTATATCTTAAAACAATTTCATCCATATAACAGTTCATGGCGTGGGCTTCTCTCTAGTCTAGGCTGTCCTGTAAATGTAAACGGGACTGTTCTGTCAAGGAACTGTTCCTCTTTGCGCGTGTATCTCTGTAATTATTCTGTCACTTTAAAATCAGTCTCCAAAGATTTGCTTTAATTTATTTTTCAGTCTTCGTGGAACTTGATGTAATTATCGTAGCTTTCGATCAATCTTCCGATTAGAGACAGTTTGTTTATAAATCAATATTCTCAATAAATTACCAATAAATACCCTGCTATTTTCGCGAGAGCCTAGAAGTATTTATAAGGAAATCTTTATCGGAAACTTCCATGCGCTAGTATTTGCTGCTCACTATACTCGGCGCGTAAATCAGAAATCTCTCTCTCTCTCTCTCTCTCTCTCTCTCTCTCTCTCTCTCTCTCTCTCTCTCTCTCTCTCTCTCTCTCTCTCTCTCTCTCTCTCTCTCTCTCTCCTTTGCTAAGAGAGGGCAATCGGTGTCAAGGTCCCCCCAGAATCATAAACGGCAACGTAATTGATTTTGCAACACCGATGTTGCAAAATGTCACCAGAATTGCAGAGGCCGATACCAGACGCATTCCCTGCATCTCGTGCTTCGTAACGAACGCCTCTCGACCATCCGTGATTCGCTTAACAACCAGTTGCAGCAACTCTGAAGCACGAATGCACGTAATGACAGTACAAGGAAGCAAGCATCGCGTGACGAGGCAAAATGCTGCTGTAAATCTCTAACAAGACATTTGACTCGAGTTGTGGGAATTTTATTTTAAAGCCAGGTGATAGATAGAAAGTGTCAGCCAATTCTCGCGTCTGAATTGTTTAACGATGGCGGTGATGATGACGCAATCTGGTGAGCTAGTCACGGAACTAGCTGATTGCTCAAGAGTTTCCCAGAAAGAAAATGCTGGCCTCAGCCAGTCATGGCATTGCTGGACTGTTCCAACAGTTCCCAGGAAAATGGTCATTTCAGCTAGTCATGGAACTGCTTCACTACTCCAACAGTTTCCAAACAAGAAAACGTTGACTTGGGCCAGTCGTAAAACTGCTGGACTGCTCTGTCAGTTTTCTTGAAAGAAAATGCTGACTTTAGCTACTCACACAACCGTTACATTGCTTCATCAGTTTCCTGGAAAGAAAATGCTGAATTCAGCCAGTCACAGAACTGCTTCACTACTCCAACAGTTTCTAAAAAAAAGAAAAAGCTGACTTCAGCCAGTCCTTAATCTGCTGCGCTGCTCCATCAGTGTCTTGGAAAGAAAACGCTGACATAAGCCAGTCATAAATCTACTGGACTGCTCCAATCTCCAGTTACCTAAAAAGAACTGCTGGACTGCTCGAACAGTTCCAAAGATGAAAATGCTGACTCCGGCCAGTCATACAACTGCTGCGGTTCCCCTTCCAGGAGCAACTGCACCTATAAGAAAAAAGTGTATGGTAATAATAATAATAATAATAATAATAATAATAATAATAATAATAATAATAATAATAATAATAATAATAATAATAATAGGATTTAAATTAAAACTATTAAACTATGAACAAACATTTTTATTATATATCCATAATATATTTTCCACATAGGAAATTTTACAAATATCACAAGAGCGTTTTCTGAGGCATCAGGGCTTCGTAAACACACAGTGTTTTTTTAAATTATTTACATAGTTACATAAACAGGCACATCAACTCATTTTTATTGCTGTGAATTTTTAAGAGGCACTTTATAGAAAACTTTTAAACAAAAGTTTCCATTCAGAACTACTTTGAATCTAATTGTATTTACACTTGGAACTTGTAACAGACCTTAGGGGTTAGGTACGAAATGCTTTTGATAAGTTTACATTTACACTCAAGCTTCACAATATGACCTGGAGTATGGAGTATAATTAAAGAAGAAATCGTGCACTTTACAGTGAAACTTGCAGCAGACTATTGGGTGTCTGGTGCAAGCTTGAACCCAATACATTAACAGGAAAATGTGGTAAAACATGTATCATACATGGCCAAGTATTTGGAACTCACCAAAACTAAAGGTTTCTCTTTCCGAATTACACAATTTCCTTGGTTACTTGATAGATTCATTAAAACTTAACTGTACAGAGATATCTTCAGCTTAGTATTATCTTTCCATATTTACAAACGTTCCTATTAAAGTCTAAGAGCAAAGAATTTGGCCAGACTTACACGAGAGAGAACACTCTCTTCGTTTACTGTAAATTCACAGAAGTTCCAAGATCATCTGAGAACAAAATACTGTACCAGCAAAATTTACACACACACACACACATACACACTCGAGAAAACTCCTGAGCAATCAATTTCAAAAACATTGAAAGGAGAAAGTATGCAAACACAGACCTAACAAAATTAACAGAGGAGAGTCACTCTTATTTATTTGAAGTTTACTAAAGATCCATAGGAAAATATGAAAAACAAGATAAAAAAAACTTAGATTTTGCATAACAGAAATAAGAGGAAGAAAGGCATAAACTTGTAAATATTAGAGAGAAAATCAGTAATCCTTTTCGCGGGGCAAATAAACATTAAATCTTGATCTAGCCAGCTGACAAACTGCAAATCTAAAAAGGAGTTTTGTTCATTATGAAACTGAAGAAAATTAAAACAAACTAAGCACCTACAATACAAGAATTAAAAAGACGATAAATTAAAAAAAAAAAAAAGAATAAGTAAATATGTGACAAATGCCATCACTAGTTAACGTCTCTTAAAAAGATACACAATACTGAATTTTCTTGTGAAACAATTGCAAAATGGAAGGTAAAATCATTTCAATTTAGTGTTAAACAAAGATGAGCTCAATTTAAGCAAGGAAGATATCATAGTACACCACTTTTCAAGGCAGGAGGAAGACTGGAATTAAATTTTAACAAATTTAACATTTACAGTACACTAAAAAATTTATTTATATTTACAGTTAACACTGATGAAAAATAACGGTAAAACTTTTTTTTATATTTTGGTAAATTTTAGTTTGCTGTATTTTGGTAAAGTTAACAGTTTCTGTAGTTTGTATATGACAAATTTTGTAGTAACGTTTAGTAAATGACTTTTTTTCGCTAACTGTATTTTGGTAAATGCTGTGAACAGTTTGCTGTATTTTGGTAAATTCTGTGAACAGTTTGCTGTAGTTTGGTATATTCTGTGAACAGTTTGCTGTATATTGGTAAATTCTGTGAACAGTTTGCTGTATTTTGGTAAATTCTCTGAACAATTTGCTGTAATTTGGTAAATTCTGTGAACAGTTTGCTGTATTTTGGTATATTCTCTGAACAGTTTGCTGTAATTTGGTAAATTCTGTGAACAGCATGCTGTATTTTGGTAAATTCTGTGAACAGTTTGCTGTATTTTGGTAAATTCTGTGAACAGTTTGCTGTATTTTGGTAAATTCTGTGAACAGTTTGCTGTATTTTGGTAAATTCTGTGAACAGTTTCCTAAGTATAAAACAGCCCAGAATCTTGCTCAGAGCCTAGGGTATATGTATACATTACATTACTCGCCATACCGGCACTGTATTTAAATCGTCCTCGTGACAAAAAATGACGTGAATTCTTTACAATGTCAAGGTCAGAGTTCAATAAGGTAACTGGTCAGGATAAACCAGAAAAACGAAAAGGAAAAAGGTGGCTAAAACCGCAAAGAAATAGGGTCATTGCTTCTTGAACAGAAGACAGATTTGGAAAATCAGGTGCAACAACCGAATTCCGAAACTTCTCCAAAGAAAACATTGTAATATCTAAGAATAATTATGAATTTATCTCACTTTTCCACTTTTGCAACAAGATAAAAATAGTACCTGACAGTTGGTGTGTCTTTATAGAAGTGAGGAGAATTTGTAATGGGGAAAACTAACCCCTCTCAGGACAAAGCAGACATTACCTTCACACAAAAACCTTATTCTAACAGCTACGTTAATCTAATTGTACAATAAATAAATCCAATATCATCATGCATGCTGACGATTACAGGCAAGAATCAATTTCAGTTAGAAATCATATATATGACTGTGTATATATGTGTATATGTGTGTATATGTATGTATATATATATATATATATATATATATATATATATATATATATATATATATATATATATATATATATATATATATATATATATATATATATATATAATATAGTTATGTATATATGTATGTATATGTATATATAAAAGGCCTAAAACATCACCCAGCTGCTCCAAGTGTTACAGGCTGGCACACAGACAAGAGGGTACTCATGCCCCATAACTTGGCACATAACTTCCATAAGGGGCAAATGCATACTGTGTATACGCAAAGAACTGAAGTTCACTATACAAAGATCTACGAAAAGTGAAACTCACGTAACTGTCATTCATTAGAAATATTTCATTGAGCAAGAACTTGTATTATGAGGATAGCGCAAAATGGACACATGGAAAGCCATTTTTCAGATTTCCTGGTGTCTTTGGTCATCTCTGATGCCCAGATCAAAGACCTTTTAACTTAATGCAAAGACGTCAGTCATAAATTTCTGATCCTCTGGATCAAAGACCTTTTAACTTAATGAAAAGACGTCAGTCATAAATTTCTGATGCTCTACATCAAAGACCTTTTAACTTAATGAAAAGACGTCAGTCACAAATTTCTGACTCTTTTAACTTAATGAAAAGACGTCAGTCATAAATTTCTGATCCTCTAGACCAAAGACCTTTTAAGTTAATAAAAAGACGTCAGTCATAAATTTATGATCCTCTAGATCAAAGACCTTTGAACTTAATGAAAAAACGTCAGTCATAAATTTCTGATCCTCTAGATCAAAGACCTTTTAACTTAATGAAAAGACGTCAGTCATAAATTTCTGATCCTCTAGATCAAAGACCTTTTAACGTAATGAAAAGACGTCAGTCATAAATTTCTGATCCTCTAGATCAAAGATCTTTTAACTTAATGAAAAGTCTTAAGTCATAAATTTCTGGTTCTCTACATCAAAGACCTTTTAACTCAATGAAAAGACGTCAGTCATACATTTCTGATCATCTAGATTAAAGACTTTTTAACTTCTTAATAAAAAGACGTCAGTCATAAATTTCTGATCCTCTAGATCAAAGACCTTTTAACTTAATGAAAAGACGGCAGTCATAAATTTCTGATCCTCTAGATCAAAGACCTTTTAACTTAACGAAAAGACATCAGTCAAAAACTTAAGGGGGAAAAAGACCATTTATTTCTCGCAGAAGTGACAATCATTTCTGTAATCTGTGGTAATTAAATTTCTTGAGTTCTAGAAGCTATGGTAACAGGACCATTTATATCAATAACCAGAATGACTTCATTTTTAAAACCTATTCCTAAAAGACCATCTAACTTCAATTATGGAATGTACGCCATTAATTTATCAATGGAATGACTTCAGTTCTACAGCCCACGACTTAAAAGACAATTTGGGGACCACTACAGTGACATCTGATTTAAAAATTACGGCACTTTATTTCTTACACAAAATGACGTCAGTCATCTATTCCACACTGACATCAGTTCTAAACGCCTTTGAATTTATTACTTAATTACATCACTGCTAAAATATATGCATCAAATACCACCTCTTTCATAATGGAATGGTCATCAGGCATAAAATACATAAAGAAAGAGTCTATACTAAAATGACATCAGTTGTAAAACCTATTACAAAATTAGTCTGTTTACTAAAATGACATCAGTTCTAACTTCAAAAAAATACATGGATAGTTTCACAAAAGTTCCAGAAGGCATCGATTCATTTCTTCAATTAGCACTCGATTTCATCAAACTACCAAGATGTCACAAGACCGTAAAAATCAGTATGTTATCGGCCACCAGCCACGTCGATACGGCGAAGGGAATAGTGCTTATTTATCAACACGCCACTGGTATCATTCAAACATCCTGGAATTAGAAACTTAGAATAGTATAAAGTCACTTGCACCATAAATACATGAAACTCGCCTTGTCAGATGCATTCGAGATGAACTAATATACACAAGAAAATGATCCGGTAATCCGTCCCACAGACTTGACAAATCCGGGGATTTCACAGAGCCTCAGAGCGACCTCCCATTCTTCTCAAATCCTTGCTACAGACACGCGTGAATGAAGGATCAATCCTTTGAAAACTAAATCCTCCACCAAGAAGGAACTTCGAGTAATACAGTACAAACTTTAACATTTCCACGAAGGTGAATTTGAGTCCAGTTTTCAGTTCCTCTAAAAAAAAAACACCGTCTTCCCAGAAGACATTCCAGTCTTTATTTCTGGCCACTTTCCAGATCTTGGCTCATTGTGACGATAATTCTCCTGGCCAGGTTCTGCAAATCCTTCTTCCGGATGTTGGCGACTTCGATGACCTGAAAAAGAAATCATGGTTGTCAAAATTACTTGGCAGTTTTTGCAAACGTCTTCGCCAGGTGGCTAAGCATCTTTGTCACCCCTTGATAAAAAAAAAGGGGGGGGTTAATATTTGGTTATCTCTAGGTGAGTTTTAATTAAGCTCTCTCTGGCTAAGCATCTTAAATCACCCCCTAAAAAAGGGGGGCCAATACTGTTACCTTCAGGTGAAAAATAAAATACGCTTTCTTTGTGCCTTTGCTTGATAAATAAGGCAAAATTTTCCGTTAAAAAAACTTGAAACGAATTAAACTTAAGCTTCATTATGCCAGATTCATATTAATTTTCAAGACTTCATACATCAACATTACTGAGCAAAGATACAGACATTATGGAGAATCAATAAAAAAAGGGTTAATATTTAGTTACCTTTAGGTAGATTTTAATTAAGCTCTCTCTGGCTAAGCATCTTAAATCATCCCCTAAAAAAAGGGGGCGGGGCTAATATTGTTACCTTCAAGTAAAAAAAAAAAACAAGCTTTCTTTGTGCTTTGCCTGCTAAACAAGGCAAAATTTTCTGTTAAAACAGCTTGAAACGAATTATTCTGAAGCTCCACTCTGTCTAATTCAAGTTAATTTTCAAGGCTTCATACATCAGCATTACTGGGAAAGGATATAGACATTATAGAGAATCATTAGATTAAAGGTATTAACGACGTTGATGCAACAGATAAGGAACAACGTAATTATAATCCTCCTTTTCTTCTTCACACTGAATTAATGACCAAGTGAGTTTTCTTCTCTGTTTACGATTTCATATTCTGTGCACAAGATTACTCTCCCTTCCTTTTACATTATGCATTGTTTACAAAGACACTTTTCAAATATTTTCAATTATAATCTGAAGGAAACAGCAACTAATATATCAAAGAGAAAAATGAAGGACACTACATAAAAACCAAACATAATTCTTATAATTCCAAACATCCATGACTGACCACCACATCCATGAACGCAAAAAAATTAATAAAATAATAAATACAAGTAAAAGTAGAAAATAGCCAGAGTTAAGACCATCACTGAGCAAAAACGCACCAACATAGGTTTGCCTAAAGGACAACATAGGTTTGCCTAAAGGACAACACAGGTTTGCCTAAAGGACAACATAGGTTTGCCTAAAGGACAACGCAGGTTTGCCTAAAGGACAACATAGGTTTTCCTAAAGGACAACATAGGTTTTCCTAAAGGACAACATAGGTTTGCCTAAAGGACAACATAGGTTTGCCTAAAGGACAACATAGGTTTGCCAGGTTTGCCTAAAGGACAACATAGGTTTGCCTAAAGGACAACATAGGTTTGCCTGAAGGACAACATTGGTTTGCCTAAAGGACAACATAGGTTTTCCTAAAGGACAACATAGGTTTTCCTAAAGGACAACATAGGTTTGCCTAAAGGACAACATAGGTTTGCCTAAAGGACAACATAGGGTTGCCTAAAGGACAACATAGGTTTGCCTAAAGGACAACTCAGGTTTGCCTAAAGGACAACATAGGTTTGCCTCAAGGACAACATAGGTTTGCCTGAAGGACAACATTGGTTTGCCTAAAGGACAACATAGGTTTGCCTAAAGGACATTACAGGTTTGCCTAAAGGACAACATAGGTTTGCCTAAAGGACAACATAGGTTTGCCCAAAGGACAACACATGTTTGCCTAAAGGACAACACAGGTTTGCCTAAAGGACAACATGGGTTTGCCTAAAGGACAACACAGGTTTGCCTAAAGGACAACATAGGTTTGCCTAAAGGACAACACAGGTTTGCCTAAAGGACAACATAGGTTTGCCTAAAGGACAACATAGGTTTGCCTAAAGGACAACATAGGTTTGCATAAAAAACATAGGTTTGCCTAAAGGACAACATAGGTTTGCTAAAGGACAAAATAAAGGGACAACATAGGTTTGCCTGACAACACAGGTTTGCCTAAAGGACAACATAGGTTTGCCTAAAGGACAACATAGGTTTGCCTAAAGGACAACACAGGTTTGCCTAAAGGACAAGCCTCAACTAAAACAGAAATGTGGTAATTTACGAACCTCCTCGTGGTTGGCCTCCTCCTCCGTATCATAATGGGTGATGCATTTATTGGTGATAAGAGAGAATGCAAAGACCTTTAGTCCGCAATGCCTGGCCACGACAACCTGCAAAAATAATTTAGTCTTTAAAAATTACCACTGGACATCAGGGTTCTTGCTCCCATAGATCTTATGTGCTGAAATCTTTCACCTGCTGAATGGGGAATTCTCTAACCTCTTGGGTACTTCCTCAATCTATCAGCCTTCAGCAAAAAATATTTACAACTCTCTCTCTCTCTCTCTCTCTCTCTCTCTCTCTCTCTCTCTCTCTCTCTCTCTCTCTCTCTCTCCACTAAAAAACTTCATACACTTTTAAGAGGGAATATACACTGATAAGTAAAAACTATTTATTACTCTCTCTCTCTCTCTCTCTCTCTCTCTCTCTCTCTCTCTCTCTCTCTCTCTCTCTCTCTCTCTCTCTCTCTCTCTCTTAAAAACTTCCATACACTTTTAGAAAGGAATGTCCACTGGTAAGTCAAAAAATATTCACTACTTTCGCTAGCGTTCTTGTTTGTGAGCCAGAAAAGCAATACTTTTCTGAAAGACTTTCTTGCTGCCTTCAAAAATTATGCTGATTTTATAACCATTCTTCAAGGAACAGAATGACATCTTTCGTTGAGCGCTTTCTGCGCACTCACGAAACTCACGCCAGTTACAGTACATTTAAATCAGTCGTTCTGAAGGTAATCTAAATTGGTCTGGCTGAAGACAGCACTGAAAATATTCTGGAAGGAAATTTACATTGGTTGCTATCAACGTATACATCGAAAAATTACCTGGCAGCAAATCTATATTGGTAACTATCAATGTAAACAATGAAAATTACCTGGAAGCAACTCTACATTGGTCTGTCAACGTACCTGGAAGCAACTCTACATTGGTCTGTCAACGTACCTGGAAGCAACTCTACATTGGTCTGTCAACGTAAACACCCAAAAATTACTTGGAAACTAATCTACATTGGTAACTATCAACGTAAACATTGAAAATCTCCTGGAAGCGAGTCTACATTGGTAACTATCAATGTAAGTAAACAATGAAATTACCTGGAAGCAGATCTGCATTGTTTACTATCAACGTAAACATTGAAAATCACCTGGCAGCAGATCTAAATTGGTAACGACCAACGTAAACAACGAAATTGACCTGGGAGCAAGTCTACATTGGTGAGCCTCAACGTGAACACTGAAAAAATTACCTCAGGTACGGTGCTCATTCCAACAGCATCCACCCCAACAATCCTGAGTAAGTTGAGCTCAGCCACCGTCTCGTACGTCGGTCCCCCAACATGACGTAGACGCCCTCGCGAATGACGTGAGACAGGTTCATCTCCTCCGCGATGTTCTTGGCCATGGTCCTGAGATTGGCGTCATAGGCGTTGTTCATGGCCGGGAAACGGGGTCCGAATCTCTCGTCGTTCCTGCCGCGAAGTGGGGAGTCTCCTGCGAAGCCCTGGAAGGAAGCATTGGTGTTAATATAAGAGAAATTCAAGATGGAAACCTGTCAGAATGAATGAATGAGTAGCTTGTACTCTCTTGGACATATTCTATCCTGTTTACATAAGAAACATAAATTACAATCCGCTATAAATCTAAAACTACTATCAACATATCAGTGACATCCTTCAAGGCCTAGTTCCATCCACAGGAAATAGGACAGAATCAGTGGCGTTCCTGAGGGGGGAGGAGGCTGTTTGAAATCGCCCCGCCCCCCCCCCCCGGCCTCAAAGTGAGGGGGGGGCCGAAAATGCGAAATTTAAGAAATAAAATTTCTGAAATTTGCATTTACAAGTGCCTTTAAAATGATACTACAATTGCTCATATTCTAAAGATTTTCCAAGGGCGGGGACTTTACATTGCGGGCGTCCCCCCGAACCCCCCGGCTGCTTTGGCTTGCTTCGCTCCCCTCCCACCCCATGAGAGGGGCCCCAAATTGTCTAGGAACGCCCCTGTACAGAATCCTTGCAGAAATTCTTCGCGACGTTATCATGGCGCCTTTCTCAAGCTGTGTAATCATGATTAACAACAGGTTTGACTGCTTTATGAAATTTAGGCTGTTAAGCCAAGCTCTGGGACACTTTCTGTGACTCAGCGCTTATTCATGACTGGGATTAAGAAAACGTCATATTTTATAACCCAATTTTGTTTGGTAGTTTTAGACAACGGTAATATTTTTTATCGCATTCGGTTTAACCCATAATCCTTTACTTATCAATCTGCAAAACATAAGATTAAGTGCCCATGGTATGCAAGCAACTTGGTTGCTTCAGCAGGAGTGAATAATCATTGCTTAAACCAGTGAGGACTTTGACACCTAAACGAGATCGGTGGTTTTCACGGGCGATAAAGCTCCCTTCATGTGGAACCACTTCCCTCAATTGACAGGTAAAGGAGTTGGTTCACTCCCCGCCTCCCTTGGAAGATATTTGGTCCACAACGCATTTTCTTTCGGCGGGAAATCCTGGCTAAAGACAATCTCGAAAGCATACACCACACGAATAATTAACTCTACAAACCACAGTAATGTCAGGTTAATCGTGCAGTCAACTTGAAGGAAAACTCACACAACCACAGACTTACCAATCTGTAATTCGCAAAGGGAATTAATATGCAGTTAATTAAAACCCTTCATACAAAGAACTTGGGAACATTTGTTGTAATAACCATATAAAACAAAGTATTACTTGTACAGAGTAATATTTAAATCCTCTAAACAGTGGGGAACACTTACCATTAGCGATAGTATAAAACTGTATTAGTTAAAATCTTCGAAAATAACGTTTGGCACGTTTACAACGACGACCGTATAAAACAGCATATTACCTAAAACCTTCGGAAAAGAACTTCGTCGCATTTACAGTAATACTCGTCTGCAACGCAGTATTACACAATATCTCTAAAGAAAAAAATAAATGCATAAAAAACGGAACACCTTCAAAGACCACCGACTCTCTCTCTACCTGCATGTTGATGTGATCCTTGATAATCATGATGTCGCCGACCTTGAATTCGGGGTTCAGCCCCCCGGCAGCGTTGGTGATGACGATCCTCTCCACGCCCATCAGCTTCATCACTCGCACGGGCATGGCACACTGTAGGTAAGGGAAGAATGATAATGAAATAAGTTCTCTACGAAAAAAAGCTGTTGTTAAATGAAACATATGAACAGTAAAACAATGAATGAATAAAATTAGGTGAATGGAAACAAAGATAGATTGCTGGTGTATACTGAATAACATCTATAATGATATATTAAAAAAGAAGATTAGGAAACGTTATGTAAGGCAATTGGGACAAATTAAGATAAAACATTAAAGACTTAATAAGCGTGTGTGTACTGTAAATATAGAAAAATAAAACATTATATAAAGTGTTAATAAGAATGTGTGTGTGTGTGTGAGGTAATTAAAAAGAAACAGAAGTGTTAATAAAAAAAATGTGTACAGTAAATGAGGAGAAACATTAAAGTGTTAATACGAATATGTGTACAGCAAATAGAGATAAAAAGAAACTTTAAAATGTTCATAAGAATAAGTGTACAGTACCTAATGATAAAATAAGTACATAGTTTTAAAGTGTTGATAAGAATGTTTCAGTAAATCGAAACATTAGTGTTAATAAGAATATGTGTACAAGAAATAAAGAGAAACTTTCAAGTGTTACTGTGCGTATGATTGTGTACAGTAACCAAGGAGAAATAAGTAGTGCAATAAGAATATTTTCAGTAAACAGAGAAGAGCATTATTGTTAATAAGAATACGTGCAACTGAAAAGAAACATTAATGCGTTAATAAGAACGTGTACAGTAATTAAAAAGAAAATACAAAGTGTTGATAAGAATGTGTACTGTAAACTAAAAGAAACATCAAGGTAATAGTAATAAGTGATGTTAATCAAAATAACAGCCTTTCAACTAATTATTATTATTATTATTATTATTATTATTATTATTATTATTATTATTATTATTATTATTTACCAAAGATGGGGTAACCCCGGTAAAATAAAAAAAAAATTACCCACCACCACATCTGACTCTCTCAGTTCCCCATTTGATATTAATCCAATAACAAAGTTTTTTTGAAAAACTGTAATTCAATTGACAGAATACGAATAAAAAATATAAATAAGAGCAAATGCTTCTGGCCAACACTGCAAGAGTTAGTAGTCAGCTCAGTTGGTCTGGCAAAACTATTTTTTAATAATAATAATAATAATAATAATAATAATAATAGTTCCCCCACCAAACTGCAAATCCTACCTTCCACAGAGGATAGCCCTCGTAAGCATGGAACCTTCCTTGCATGCACATGACAGGAACTCCCGAAAGGAGACCAATGACCATCCTGCCCGCGTGACCAGCCACTGTGGAAGTTGGGAAGTTGGGAATGGTCTCATACGGGAACACGTCGCGTTCAGAGAGTTGGTCAGCCAGACCACCTGGGGGAGAGAATGTAAGATGATGTTGACAGATGGTTCATGTCAGTGGTACGTACATTAGGTGCAGGTGGTATTCCAGCTATTGGATAATAATTTTGGGGGGGTAATAAATTTTCTTTGGCTAGTTAGTTCTCAGACAGCTGGTCAGCCAGACCACCTGGGGGGAGAGAAATGATGAGGAATATTGACAGATGATTCATGTCAGTGGTATGTGGATGCAGATGGTTTTTGAGTTACTGGAGAATAAATTTTTACCAAATTTTCTTTGGAAAATAAATTTGCTTTGGATTAAATTTTGTTTTTGCGGGAAATTGACCAGATGGTTCTAACGTTAATTTCTTTTTTTGTAATATCATTGTAGTTTTTAATATTAATATTTTTAGGTTTCTTATAACGTTCTACGTCGAATACGTAATGATTTCTTCACTTTATGGAAGAAGTTAATTCTTATCATTTTTATTTTAACTCTTGGAAAAAAGCTAGGTTATTTTAACATGTGGCTTTAAAGTAATATTCAAAACTTATTCTACAACTTTCTTTCCTTCAATAAAATTATATCAACAAGTGGCAAAAAATTAAGATCAGGTTAATGACTATATACCACCATTGTACCAATCAAACACCACCCTTTTAAAACGAAAAAAAAAACCCTTACCCAACAGATGGCTGCAATTTTAGAAATCATAAACACATACCCAGTCCAGATCCACAGATGATGCCAATCTTGGGCCTGTGTCTGGTGCCCGAGAGAAGGTAGTTGGCACTTTCCTGGATGACCTCGAAAGGATACCTGGAATTGGTCATGGAAAAAATTATTACCAGTTCTAAGGAGTGACCACTTTCTCAGCACGAGCCTGTGCCGAAATACACCTTTAACAAAATTCATTTTCAAAGGAAATTTTGGTTGCAATGACGTAGTATAAAACATTAAATTAAAGTTATACAAAATGAAGATGAAAGGATTTTATTAGTAAATGTTAACCAGTAGTGAAGTTTCAGTTGTACAAAGAGATATATTCCTAAGTTAATTTTCCTAAGTTCAAATTTCTACCGAAAATTTGATAACTTTGTTAATGAGGAACCTTTTTTTGGCATATATTCAAAAAATTAACTACATTATCTATCGACATAATGTACAAAAGTATACATTAAAAAAAAAACGAAAAAAATAAGAAACATACTTTTAAATATACACTTATATATATGCACATCATACATATTAAATAAAGTCAGCAACTTAACTAACATTTATTAGCACTTTTTAAAAATAAATTAAAGCAACAAATAAAATAATACAATTACACTTAAGTCAAACCAAGACGGGAAGACCACTTAAAACACGAGAGAGAGAGAGAGAGAGAGAGAGAGAGAGGAAATAACACCGTCAGTGTAAAACAGATGACATAAACATACAGGACAAATGTGGAAGAATGAGGATAACTTGAAAACAGGAAATAAAGGAGATAACAGAATAAAAGGCTCAAGATAACTAAAGAATTTAGAAGACAGAAACAGCAGCAAAACAATAACAAGCAGGGAACGACATCTCACAAATATATATATATATATATATATATATATATATATATATATATATATATATATATATATATATATATATATATATATATATATATATATATATATATATAACATTTAATAGACGAGATAAAATGACAAACGAAGACGAAACCAAAGCTTTCAAAATCAAAAGACATATAAACAAATATAATAAAGAGAAGTGAATTTTATTTAGAAGAGGAGTGTTGCTAGAAGTCAAGATAATATTTTTGAAAGAAAGTTGCAGAAATGACCAAGATATAGGTAGAAAAATCATGTAGAAAAATTACGAGGAAGACAGACTTTACGAAAACAACGCAGAAATAATACAGTCATATGAAACTTAAGCATTTAAGAAAGCATGGAAAACATATCAAAAATGAAAATAAAACAGAAACGACAAAAAATTCATAAGAAATACAAGGGAAAAAGACAAAATCAGAAAACAACAAAGACATGGCAAAATAAAGTAAAAAAAAAAAAAGAAGAAGAAGAAGAAAAGCAAAATTAAATCAAACAAAGAACAGGGTAAGAAGACATCCACAGAAAAACAAAAACAAAAAAATTAAGAAAACATCTCCTGAAGAAGGCGCAGCAGGACATCAAGTCCAAGACTGACGAAACTTACGGGTGCTCCTCGCCAGAGACCGTGTGCTCCAAACACATGGACCCTCCACCTGTTGCAAAGGGCTGAATGACATGCTGGTCTTGGAAGCTGCGTCAGAGAAAGAGCCGCACAACGGTTTAGGTTAGTTGTCAATCCATTCTCGAGTTATCAAAACCAAAACGAACCGAAAAACATCTTCGTGAAGGTGCTTTGGCTGAAGGCTCATCAGGCCAGGTTAATGATTTTTGTTAACTCTTAAGTGGATAATGATCTCTTAGTTATCATTATATTGACTATTAACTCTACAAGGAATAATGATCTCAGAGTTATCACTATACTGACTGTTAACTCTACAAGGAATAATGGTAGTTATCATTATATTGACTATTAACGCTACAAGGAATTATGATCTCATAGTTATCATTATATTGACTGTTAGCTCTCCAAGGAATAATGACCTCATAGTTATCATTATATTGACTATTAACTCTACAAGGAATAATGATCTCAGAGTTATCATTAGCCTATATTGACTATTAACTCATAATGATCTCATAGTTATCATTATACTTAATTCATCATCTTTAATTAACCGTTTCAGCAACATCCTTCATCCGTGAAGATGCTTCTGGTTAGGTCACACCGGGTTAGTGACATCTACTTAACTCATACTAGAAAATTAAAACACTCAAAAAATTGTTTATTTATTCAGTTACTATTGCTACAAATAATTAATCAGTTACTTTTATATTTATCATTCCATTAACTATTTCTTCTTTATTTCTAATCTTCAAGGCAAAGATGCTTTAGATAGAGGCACACCAAACCAGGTTAGTGATTTTTACTCAACTCAAGAAATAACACTACAGTATATACTTTAAGAAAACATTCCTTAATTATCCCTATCTTTATGGAGATACAGATCAGGGTTAGTGATATTTACTCATTTCTTTCAAGTGACCATTAAATGTAAATCTTTAAATATAATTTATTGCATTCTTTAATTAACCCTGTCATGAATCTTCATAAAGATGGTTTACTTAAAGCCACACCAAACTCGGTTAGTGAGAACTACTTAACCCTCCCTAAAAAAAAAAAATAATTCATATTTTTCTTATATCCTAAAGTTCTTGTTTTACAAATACAGAAAAAAAATTCTTACAGGTATTTATGTTAAAGAAATGCAATCATGCAGTTAAATTTATTTTTCAAGAATAAGAGCGATGGAATTTTTCACAGAACAGATCAAATATTGCAAAAGCAACGGATGGAATTTGTTGCGAAAATCATACATAAATTTTCCCGTGTGATAAAAAAACATTAGTTATACGAACATGATTTACCTTTAAAAAAATCACTTAAAAAACCAGCTCGAGCCAGATTAATCATGTTATCCAGGTTTCACATAAATTGGCATCCTATTTTCGTCATTAGACAGATGTCAATTATACATTTCTTAAAATACGATGATGATGATGATGATAATAATAATAATAATAATAATAATAATAATAATAATAATAATAATAATAATAATAATAATAATAATGAGAGCCAAGAATTGGCACAGTTTACACAGGTATATATGCACTTTCTGCCCTAATGCTTGCAAGCATGTAGCAAGTAAGTATATATATGTATATGTATATAATATAATATATATATATATATAATATAATATATATATATATATAATATATATATATATATATATATATATATATATATATATATATATATATATATATATATATATATATATATATATAATAAACAAGTCAAAACAAAAGGAAAGGATCTTTAAAGCATATACAGTAGTATATATATATATATATATATATATATATATATATATATATATATATATATATATATATATAGAGAGAGAGAGAGAGAGAGAGAGAGAGAGACCAACTGACAACAATATATTAAAATTGCAACACTGGTCCTAAAGGCAGAGAGAGAGAGAGAGAGAGAGAGAGAGAGAGGTCATATGAAAGCCAACATCCTAACTATGACGCCAAAACCATATCATGTAGTCTTGCCCTCGGCTGGTAATGATTCAAATTGCAGGAATCCCAGAATCTACCGCAAGTAAAAGACACTTGAAATCCAGGTGTGTTGCACAAGCCAGTTTTTAAAAGATATCAACAGCTTATATTGCAATGTTGCATAAAAACCAGCCTTTCAAAAAAATTGCTGACATTCTTACCTATCATATAACACTGTTAGATCCAAACTGAACTTGTAAAACTCTCTTTCAGACAATCGAGACCAAATGACAAAATTCCCAGGCCAGGAGATTCCGACTTCGAGACGTGGCTTTGGCCTCGGCGTCGAGACCTCCATTACAAACACGCACACGCACGCACACACACACACACACACACACACACACACACACACACACACACAGCCTTTCCGACTGATAGCAGATAACAAGATTTTCTCACAATCTCAAGCCGACTGTCATCCCTTTTATCAGATATAGATAAAAAAAATAAAGAAACCGTTTTGATAAGACGTAACTGGATAAAAAAAAAGTCCACATGAAACATTTGATAACAACAACGAACTGCAACAAAAGAAAAAAAAACGGTGGGAATGGAAAACGTAAAAAATATCACTACTTAGTTTGTGCCACGGCTGCAGACCATTTCAGTACTGAAATGAAACACAAACAATCGCAGATTAAAATCATTAATCTTAACGCTCTCTATAATCAAAAGGCATAACACATTTGTCATAATACTGTAAGGTGGAAAACGCAAATAGTATATTAAAAAACATCTTCGACACACAAACAACAAGAAATCGTACCGGTTTGCCTCGGGATGTCCACACAACGAAAGCCCATTGGCTGACTGGAGGGTGTGGCGTCTCGCCAGGAATCCCATCCACCAATAGGAAAGAGGACAGCCACAGTGGCTCGCTGCCATTGGCTGTCAGGAGAGGTGTGCCCTACCTTTACGCTTGTAAACACTACGCAATACTGGTAGAAAATGCACTTTAGCACGACCTGACGCGGGAAGAATAATATGCGTCTGATGCTGACGCCTAGAGCGGATATTGCTTAAAAGGCCATCCCTAAATATGAGAAATATTTGAGACTGGAATTACCAGTATTCCGACATCTGGAAACAAATGTATCCGAATGGCAAATTGGGGAATACGCTTCACGCAATACTCGCTTTGTATGCAATGTTTCTAAATGTCAGATTCCTTTTGGTTTTGATTTGAATATACAGGAATGAGGGATAATAAACCACGGATATGTTAATAGTAGTCTTGGAATGTATAGATATTAATAAATGATTAAATATACTGTATATTAAATATACTGTATATATATATATATATATATATATATATATATATATATATATATATATATACTGTATATACAGTATATATAAGCATATATTCAATACTGTATTATATGCATATATTCAATCGTTTGAGTAGCGTGACTCAGCGAATCTCTCTCTCTCTCTCTCTCTCTCTCTCTCTCTCTATATATATATCTATATATATATATATATATATATATATATATATATATATATATATATATATATATATATATACATATGTGTATACATATATTTATATATATGCATATATATTTGTATATACATACATTTATTTATATACATTATATATTTACATGTATATACAAAGAGAGAGAGAGAGAGATTCCTGAGTCACGCTACTCTTCAAAGAAAAGCGTTGCCGGATGTCCCCTACGAGGATTGCAGGTTTTTTTTTTAACTTGAAAAAATGATTACTCAACAGTTTCAGGAAAAATTAGGTTACGAACGGCTGGCCACCTCCGCATCAGTTTACGATCGCGGGATAATGCAGGCTAAGGGTTCCCTATGAACCTTGGTCGATGTTGCGTAAACACAGGAACTAGCCGGAGGTTTAGGTACAAGGAGTATAAAAAAAAAAAAAAGAAGAAACGAGTAAAAAATGTGCCACCGAAAATAGAGCTATGTTTCGGTGGTATCGGTATAATGCTGTATGAGCCGTGGCCCATGAAACTTTAACCGCCGCCCGGTGGTGGCCTATCCTATATCGTTGCCAGAACCACGATTATGGGTAACTTTAACCTTAGATGAAATAAAAACTACTGAGGCGAGAGGGCTGAAATTTGGTATGTTTGATGATTGGAAGGTGGATGATCAACATACCAATTTGCAGCCCTCTAGCCTCAGTAGTTTTTAAGATCTGAAGGCGGACAGAAAAAAAGTGCGAACGAACAGACAAAGCCGGCACAATAGTTTTCTTTTACAGAAAACTAAAAAACGAAAAATAAGACTGCCTCGGGAGTTTTTTTTTTATTTAAGGTTAAAGCTAGCCATAATCTTGCTTCTGGCAACGATACAGGCCATGCCACCACCGGGCGGTGGTTAAAGTTTTGTGGGCTGCGGCTCATACAGCATTATATTGAGACCACAGGTAGATCCATTTTCGGTGGCCTTGATTATACGCTGTAGCGGATGTACAGAACACTCGATTGCCCCGAAGAAACTTCGGCGCATTTTTTACCTGTTTAATATCACAGCCGCTGATTTCTGTAGTGTTTTATGTAGTCGTATTATTTTTCTTTTTTAATTTTTACAACTTCTGTTTACGTCAATAATTTGCAATATAACTTGCAACTGTGTAGAGTTTCATGACGTTATTCAAATATACATAAAGAAATGGCTGTGCTGAATGAAATTACTTAAGTACTGTGAAGTCTTTGAGAGAGAGAGAGAGAGAGAGAGGTGAAATCTCTTTTTCAAAGCCATGGCCACCCTGGTTTCACCTTGCAGAAGGCGTTAACTGCATCTGCGCAGTGCCTCACAAAATGCCCTCGAGTAAAGTCTGCGTAAAATAGTACTACACCTCTCTCTCTCTCTCTCTCTCTCTCTCTCTCTCTCTCTCTCTCTCTCTGTTTTGTCAGCAAGTCTTTTCAGAATGAGGCTTGTCAGCTCCAATCTCTTTTCTTGATCCTGGTATTTATTCACAACTACTTCCACTGAAAACAGTTGTCCACCGCAAGCTGTACCAGCCATCTGGTGTGTGTGTGTGTGTGTGTGTGTGTGTACACTGATGTAAGGAACACAAACTTGTTATACAAGGATTACCAGTTTGTTCTAACGTGGCAATTATCTTTCTTCAAGCCATCCCCTGTAGGATATAAACTACTTATTTTTTGGGCTGAAAGCAAAAAAAAAAAAAAAAAAAAAGGCAGATCTTATCAATGACGCCAACAGCTTCAATTTCTCAACATGTCGGATTTCACGGATAAGAACTTCATTATTCAGTCGCAGATCAAAAACAAAACGAAAAACAAGTAATAAATGCGCCGAGCTTCTTCGGTGTAATCGAGTTTTCTGTACACCATATAATGCCATATGAAATTTTCAGCCGCGGCCCATGACACTCAGCCACGGTCCGGTGGTGGCCTCAGCCACGGCCCATAAAACTCTTAGCTGCAGCCCATGAAACTCAGCCACGGGCCGGTGGTGGCCTCAGCCACGGCCCATAAAACTCTTAGCCGCAGCCCATGAAACTCAGCCACGGGCCGGTGGTGGCCTCAGCCACGGCCCATAAAACTCTTAGCCGCAGCCCATGAAACTCAGCCACGGGCCGATGGTGGCCAGTGGTGCTGACACCTGTAGCGGTGCCAGACACACGATCATGGCGAACTTTAACCTTAAATAAAATAATAACTACTGAGGCTAGAGGGTTGCAATTTGGTATGTTTGACGACTGGAGGGTGGATGACCAACATACCAATTTGCAGCCCTCTAGCCTCAGTAGTTTTTAAGATCCGAGGGCGGACAGAAAAAGTGCGGAGAGTTCTCAGTAACTAGGAACCTTCAGTTATAGACGGCAGACACTGAATCTCGGGACCTCTATTCAATTGCAAAATCCCTCATACCTATTGCTGGAAATGAAATAAATTCAAAAATATAATTTTCAAATCCTTCTACAGTACAAGACAAAATAGCATAAAAAAATTAGTATCCAACGTAGATTTATTACTATTTTAATAAATATAGAATTACTAGTCAAACTATACTGAAAACAAGAGTAAGATAATACCCATACGCGGAGTTAATAAGAAAATTAATAATAACGTATATAATTATTAGGAATAAGAAATTTACGTAAAATTGCTAATCAAAAACCAGCTAGCTAGAAAGGACAGAGAAATATCTATCTATGGACAAAAGGCAAACCAACAAACAAAAACAAAGAAATAACCAACAAAATGAACAAAAACAATGAATTATTAACCAGTTGTCAAAAAATCAAAATGTTATCGACATTACTTCATCCTGGGATTCCCTCCAACGCAAATTCACACGAATGAAAGAAATAAAACGGTTGTATTTCACCGCTAAAACGATAAGACCAATAAATCCCGCGGGGGAAAAAAAAGGATGACGCAATCACTTTACGATGTAAACAGAATGACGCAATCACGCGTGAGAGATGTTAAGACGACGCCGTATCAACGGTTACGTGCACTTTCTCTCGTGTATAGCGCTTCTTTTACGTGTTCAATTGCACGGGCTTGCAGGAAGTTAATCAGTCAGTCTCTCTCTCTCTCTCTCTCTCTCTCTCTCTCTCTCTCTCTCTCTCTCTCTCTCTCAAGGATCAAGGATCCCTTGTAGAAATCAATTACAATTCGTTCTGGCACGTCGTAGCCAATTTAAAAGTCACTGGAGTACCTTGTCTTTGCTCTGGGCCCAAACACCCTTATAGTAAAGGCTCATTATATATATATATATATATATATATATATATATATATATATATATATATATATATATATATATATATATATATATATATATATATATATATATATATATATATATATATATATATATATATACTGTATATATATCATATATATATAAATATATATATGTATATTTTATATATATATATATATATAATTTATGTATGTATGTACGTATGTACATATATACAATGTATGTATGTATGAGTATATGTATATATATATATATATATATATATATATATATATATATATATATATAATGAGCCATTACGAATAAGGGTGTGTATTCATGTTAATAGCCTAATCGTCTTAAACATAGACTGAAGTCGTTGGAGGGTATTACCGGGTGTTCGAGTCACTTAGGCACCAATCCATTCATCCCTTATAATTCCCCTTCGGTGATATTCCCGAAGTAGCGCGAACTGGATGTTAAACGACATTTATAACTTAATGTTTGTATATAAAATGACACAGTGAGGTGATAAAAATTCATAAGTATGTATATATATATATATATATATATATATATATATATATATATATATATATATATATATATATATATATATATATACGCAGTATATGTATGTGTGTGCGCGTGTGTGATCATTTACATGAAAAAACGTATGACTTAGTATCACAGGAACTGAAACACTTGTACAAACCTTGACCTAGATTATGGCTGAAAAAAATTTAGCACAAATTAAGCGTGGCCATACCCTACTTGTTAAAAAAAATATACAGTATATTTATATATATAAAATTTTCTGAAGCTTTCTGGCAAGAAAGAACTTTTACTAGATACCGAAACTATATGAAAATGTCCAATAATAATAATAATAATAATAATAATAATAATAATAATAATAATATTAATAATAATAATAATGATAATAATAATAATGAGTGAGTATGGAGGACGGGTTGTTCATTATCCTAAACCAAACAAACAAAAAAATCTCGTAAGAATAGATGAAGTTAGCACTGAAATTTTCCAAGTTATCGTACATCCTGAATTGCTTAGAATCTTGAGGAATTTATTCGTTATCGTACATCCTACATCCTTTGGAAATCTTCAGACGTTTGCCCCGAAGTATTCTGGGTTACTTACTCAGATAATTCCCTTTTTCATTCTTTTTGTTTTACAGTCTGTTACACAGAGAATTCAATTTTCCTTGTTTATTCCTTCTTACGATGTATCCATGAATGCATATATGCTTTGCGAGTTACTAAGCGCATTAAAAAGAATCGTGACAATGCTTTAAAAGGCTGAACAATTTTTTTTTTTTATAGTCTGGCTTTGTCGAGATGCCAGTCATGAATTTAGAGAATATTTTTTGCGCGAGAATATGGAGTCGAACTGTGCTCACGACTTATCAATTCACGGTTTTGTTTTCCCAGCAAAGTGAATATAAGGGCAAGCCATGTCTTTTTGTTGTAGTTCTGAATTAAGATTGAACAAAAGACCACAAGTGGAGAGAGAGAGAGAGAGAGAGAGAGAGAGAGAGAGAGAGAGAGCGCACGTCATGGAAAATTCCAATTGCTGGCGGGCTCTAAAATTCTCCCTTCCTCATGCGTATATTATCAGGCGCTACTAGCCATAGCACTTTCTATAATCATAACTCTATATTTATGTACACACACACACACACACACACACACACAATATAATATATATATATATATATATATATATATATATATATATATATATATATATATATTATATAAATATATATATATATATATATATATATATATATATATATATATATATATATATATATATATATATATATATACATTTATATATAGATAATTCCATATATATAGATAGAGAGACATATATACTGTATGTATATACAAATTAAATTATATTTAAAAAATAACTGTTAATATTCGCTTTCTTCAATCTTCCTTTTCACCCTCTCCTAACAACTGATTCATGGTGTAACTGCTTTGAAGCTTTGATCCTGTTACACCTTTGAAACCTTTTTCATTTTCATTCTCAATTTCCGTTTCAACGCCGGATGACCTCCTTATAGGTCTCAGAGCTTGGCCTTTGGCCTAAATTCTATATCATATCCTATGCCAAAACTCCATGTTTCTTCGAGGTACACTCGAGGGTCGGACCACCTAACCAAACCGTTTGAAATGCTGAGGAGTTTAGCATCCCCTCAGCGCATGCGCGTTGATTGCCTTGACTGGTGCCTGGCCGACCAAAACAAGGTGTTTTTGCTAGTGTGTCTATAGAGGCTGCTTGCTGAGAATGCAATAATGCAAGCAAAGGTTTTCGACAGCAGTTTCTACCTTACTAAGATTTCGCTTTTTGTTTGCTTTGTCAACTTATTCCTTCTAATGTAATGTTTCTAATGTAATGTTCAGTATGCTCATTATATATCAACATATTTTACATTTGATATATATATATATATTGATATATATATATATATATATATATATATATATATATATATATATATATATATATATATATATATATTATATATCTATATATATATATATATATATATATATATATATATACATACATATGTATGTTTATATATATATATATATATATATATATATATATATATATATATATATATATATATATATATATATATATATATATATATATAAATATATATATATATATATGTATACATATATATATATACATATGTATGTATCATTGTATTCTTTTATTGATACCAATGCTCTTCAGGTTAAAAGGACTTTCCAGGTTTAATGGTCTGGTTTGTGCAGTTTTTTGCCATTGAATCAAACAATTTTTACTGATAATTTTCCCCTCTTTTTTTACCATTTTATTCATTCAGTCTTCACTTATTTTTTCAAATGCATAGCCATACTGTTTGCCAATCATAATATTTCTACATTGCTGACTTTTGCCACATATTCATTCTTAACACGAATTTTAGTACTACTACAATTTCTTAAAAAAAAAAAAAAAAAAAAAAAGGAGTAAATTCCGCAGCCTTACCAAATAAGTCTCGCCCAGGACGGAAAGGTCCAGTGCCCTTTACAAGGAGAATTTTTTTTTTTTTTATATAACACTTTCAGCTGAATCAGTTCAGCCATTCACAACAACCATCTACTCTGGTTAATATGTTACATTTAACACAAAATAAAACATTACTTTCCATCTAATTAAATGCTTTAGCTATCATCACAAGAGCCACCCACTGTGATTAAAATGTTAAATTTAACAAAAAATTAAACAGTACTTTCCATCTACTTAAATGCTTAATCTACCATCACAAGAGCCACCAACTGTGATTAACATGTTACATTTAACACAAAATAAAACAGTGCTTCCAATCTACTTAAATGCTTTATCTATGCAAAACAGTGTTTTATAGCAATCCACTGTAGCGTTGAAGACATCACTTGACTTCTCTAAGTCACTTAAATAGTGTCGGTTACGAAAATAAAATGTCTACTTGTTTCAAGTTCTTGGAAAAAGTGAGTCCTTAAGCATTGCTTGAAATGTCATAGGAAACTACTGTGACGGCTTTGTCTGTCCGTCAGCAGTTTTCCGTCCGCCCTCAGATCTTAAAAACTAATGAGACTAGAGGGCTGCAAATTGGTAAGTTGATCATCCACCCTCCAGTCATCAAACATACCAAATTGCAGCCCTCTTGCCTCAGTAGTTTTTAATTTTATTTAAGGTTAAAGTTAGCCATAATCGTGCGTCTGACAACGCTATGGGACAGCCACCCACCGGGCCGTGGCTGAAAGCTTTGTGGCCCACGGCTCATACAGCATGATACCCTGTACAGAAAACTTGATTACGCCGAAGAAACTTCGGCGCATTTTCTAATTGTTACACTCTTACTAAGGAAAAAATAGACGCTTGAAAGATCGCTTTTATATTCTTAATCAAATTCATCTTTTCATTGATTTTGTGCGATGTAAACTTGCTAACTTGACTTAAGTAAGAGCTGATCTTTATTAACTTAATAGTTTATTTACATAAGCAACTTAAGTTGGCGTAACCAATCAAGATTCAGATATTAACACCCATATTTAATCAAATCAGACTCAGACATACTGAGACCTTATTTACCGGAAGTCCTGCGATGCTCATAATGCGGGTATGTCACTGCAAAAGCCCACCAAGAGAGAGAGAGAGAGAGAGAGAGAGAGAGAGAGAGAGAGAGAGAAAAACTGGTTTTCGCATAGCTTACTCAACAGACTGGGGGTCCTACTTCCTAGAGGGTTGAACTGGATGAATCCAGGTTGCATTATCAAAGTGAAGATGATGCCCAAGACGTGTCTCTCTCTCTCTCTCTCTCTCTCTCTCTCTCTCTCTCTCTCTCTCTCTCTCTCTCTCTCTCAAATCATTCTTTATGACATCTGCCTTCCTGTTCCTTACTTTTTTCCTCTCTCATACGTTAAAACTGACACATTTAATCAAATGAGACACGTACAGCTCTCTCTCTCTCTCTCTCTCTCTCTCTCTCTCTCTCTCTCTCTCTCTCTCTCTCAGCCACGTCTCAAAGAGCTTTAGCATCACTCTGCCATGTGAGTTTAAACGCTCAAAGCCGGTTAAAGGCGGAGAGGTCACTAAAACTTGCAAGAGGCCTCAACAGACTAGTGCAAACGGAAAGTACGACCCAAACTAGGCACTCACTGGCTTCAAAGAATTCGACGTAATAACCATTTAGCTTTTAATAATTATTTATGCTGATGAAAGTAGTTGCACTGAAAGCAGCAATGGTTCTTGCAATACTTGTAATAGTAAACAGAAAATTTGGCTGAAGAACAATAAAATTAAATATAAATGCCAATAACGTATGGTACGCGTGGTCCAGCGGTTAACGCTACTACTGCCTGTCTCGGCAAACTTGTTTTGGGGTTCTTGCCAACGCAAGCAAAGATAAAAAAAAAAAAAAAAAGTAAATCTACGACGCTAGTTTAGAAAACTGGATGTACAACTTAACAACACACGTGGATAGTTCTGGTTTGGGTTGGTCCAACAAGCAAGCAACCCCGCCTTCCATCCCACATGACCCTAACCAACCCCCCAACCCCCAATAAAAGCATGTATATGATGCCTATCTCTTTTATGGATTCTTGAGCTTGAACAAATTGGCGATAATCCAATGTGTTATATATACTATACAGTATATATATATATATATATATATATATATATATATATATATATATATATATATATATATATATATATATATGAAGCAAAGGGACAGGCATCTTACATAAAAAACAGTTTACTGGATGACTTTTCACGACCCATTTTCCAGTCGTATTTCCTAGGCTGAAATAACTGAAGACCCTACCATATATATCATATTAAAAACACTGTGGCACAGAAAATTAATAAGTAGAATGTTTTAAAAAACATAGATTCAACATAAAATGTCACACAAGAACCCAAGAAGTGAGTAGACTGAAAGAAAACATTTTAAAAAGCAATGACAACAAGTCTGTACAACACCAAATTAGGCCGCCCACAATTGCGTAGACGGCAACTGGACGCTTAGAGCTGGGACAGTCTTTTTTTTATTAAAAGAGATTCTAAAATGTTAAGGTCAACTTCATTAGGTTTTATTTGTTTCAATTTATTACTTTCAGGTTCCTCATCGCATATATATTGCCATTTATTTATTATACCCATTTTTATGAGTGTTACATTTGATCAAGAGATTGTAGCTCTAAAACCCATTAGTCAAGAAAGTTCGTCAACGCAGAAGTAATGATGACGTTGCAATTTTTTTGGTCGTGATGCTTGCTACTACTCATGAGACAGGAGTAACAGAAGCCAAGGTCATTGGAAGTCAAGCAGCAAATCAGGAAATGAGTCTCCTTTGCTAACCTCCCTAAAGAATCTGGTGAGTTTAGTTTCTCCGAGGTCGTATCCAGCGTTTATCCTGGATAAAATATCAGAGAATAATGTTTCCCGTCACACACAATAAGGACCCTCCCAATAATCTCGCAGCCCTTTGCATCACTGCTTCTGCGTGCCAGTTATCCTTCCTTAGAATTCCTTCAGTGGTCACAGGCCAACAGCGTGTGGTTACTACGTAGCTCTGTCATTTACACTGACGGCCCCTCTGTGCTTCCTGATGCGTTTGTCTATAGTTCTTCATGTCTACCCAACATACGCTCGATGCTGCTGGTAACTTATAGTCCTAGTTGTTCCTTCCTCTTTTTTTTCATAATTTTGCTTTTAGTGTGGATGAAATAACCAGTGCATAGCCACCCACACAGTTGGGGATTTATTCAAAGAACATGATTATTCTCCATAGTCTTCAATAATAATAATGATAACAATCATTACCAGCACTTGTACAGAGAATACAACTGATGTAAAAACGTTGCTTAAATATTTCTCTTTGCTAAAATATAAACATTGCCCAGTCGTTAGCCAATAGTAACGTAAGAAAAATTGAGAAGACTCAGTTGAAGACTAATTAACACGATGCATCCAACCTTTTAACACGAATAACCAGTGTCATCATCAATGTACATGTTATCAAAACTTGTTATTTACTTTCAATCGATAATCTACCGCAGTCTAGTTCCCATTACAGAAAGCTCAGTAATCATTATTATTGCAAAAATACTTCCTAAAGTTTACTTATTATACAACTGTCAAATTTACAAATTTATACACCAGGGTGGTAACTGACCTGATGCATAATTATGCCTCCACAGAATAAAAGAATAATATACTAGCGTGTCAAACACAGGGGAAAGTAAATGTAAGAGAAAGTCAATTATGAATGAAAGCAAATTAACTGAGATAAATATAAAAAGAATAATAAGCGAACGTCCTGAAGTTTTCAAGTAGCCATACTAGCGTCTGCACTGATTACACTACTAACAGTTCCACAGATCCTAACATTAGAAGCTTGCGAAAAAACAAAAGTAAATGTATAATTTTTCACGTTCAGAGGAAATTAGGACAGGACCCTTAAAATGCCCGATCTATCCTAGCAAAGCCTTAAAGACAACTGGATAATGATGCAGGAAGGTCTTCCTTTTAGGCTGAATTAATAAACGAGCCAATAAAATTTATACATGCAATCAATGCGAAATTACAATTAATGAATGGATAAATGAGCAGATATCGTGAAGGCCTTTTTAAGGTGAATTTATTCACGCCATCGCCTGTGTCTGTACCCCTTTGAAATTCACACGAGTGCCTTTCCTTATCTACAGAACCCGATAAAGGATTAGGTAACTCTCTTCTTATTTAAACAGGTAAAAAAATGTGATGCAAGAAAAACAGCAAGATATCTTGAAGGTCTAACAAGGTCTGCTGCCCACCTGACGGAAAGTTATTGATTCGGACTTCGTAAATAGCATCTCTCTCTCTCTCTCTCTCTCTCTCTCTCTCTCTCTCTCTCTCTCTCTCTCTCTCTCTCTCTCTCTCTCTCTTGATGTAAGGAAGGAAAGGAGTGTTGTAGATCCATCTACGTGTGCGTGTATTTTGTGTGTGTGTGTGTGTGAGAGAGAGAGAGAGAGAGAGAGAGAGAGTCGTTGTGGGTCCCTTTCCATCATGACTCTCTTAGTCTAAATAGCAAATTTTGCCACAAGTTCCTATCTCAAATTTTGTTTTATTTTCTTTTATAAACTAACACGCAATTAGCATCGTTACAGTGATACAAATCTTCAGTGCCATCTTTTCACCATTAGAGGACTGCAGCCACTGCCTTGATATACACAGCTGTGACAATAACGACAAATAAAAATCATTAAGAAAGTCTCGGTACTGAGACACGCTTTGACCCATAGCAACATAACGTCCTTGAGTACAGCCAATCTTTTTAAAACTGATGATAAAAACTCGTACAGTCAAAATGATAGATCTGCTGATACGGAAACAAGGTGAATAAACGGAGAGCAAAATATAATCATTGCAGGAATTTTATAATCTCCCAAACTCCATCACCCAAAACTACTACTGGACAGTTCCAACATGACACTCTCCCTGATTCGTCCTTACTAAGGTTAAAATACGACAAGAAAGGCTAACACGACACAAGAGACTTGATAAGGCATGACTGCTATACCCGACGTATTAGCAGCAGATGCAGTTATAATGACACATAAGAATCAGATGCTAGATATGACAGCAGCTCGGGTATGACAAATGAGTTCTGCAAAGTTTTACGATCCAGGAGACGTGACATGACGAGAATCGGGTTTTGTTCTTGGACTTAAATGAAGAAGAGATTTCTACCTAATTTTTTTCTTTTTTTACTGCAGTGTCCTTGGTGGTTTCTCAAGAAGAATTGAGAGGATGAACTGCGTGAGTGCTAAATGACTGCGCTGAAGTCACGGCAAAAGTGGTTGTTTTAAGTGCACTGTACAATTTCTTTGAAGATTAGTGTCCCCTTAAGAATGATCTCGAAGAAATGTTTAATTTGGATATGTCTCCATCAGATATTGACTGCTGTTTCAGAGCAACTGAAAAATAAGAATAGTCAGTTTTCTAATCACTGTTATAAAGGACGTGCGCATAATCAGAGCCGACAAAATTATGATAAAGCAATTTCCATTTACAGATAAGGATGACGTTTCCACTAAGCTATACTTTGATATCACTGAACGTCCCACGGCGCATTTTAGCAGGATCTACCTTTGCCACGACCTGTCAGTCTGCCAAGTCTCTCTTAATTCCAATTCCTGCCTTTCTGAAACAGCACTACGACATTAGGTCCGGTCACTGCTTGAATGGGTGACCAGCAATGACAGCCAAAGACCTTGATCGTTACAGACTTGCAAAAAGATGCTAGGAGGCTGATGTTAGCAGTAACGGGTAACAAGAAGGCCCGAGGACTTTATTTTCATATGCAGCAGATTCTGGGAAACATCTGACACTCGGAAGGGTAACGCCTACCACCAAACACATCGGATCTTCCCCGAGGGTAACCCTGGGGCCACACAAACATCAAACCCCCAACAACCCTGACCCCAAAAAGAAATCTAGTAAAGGATCTCTCTCATGCAATTTTTCCATCGACCAGGTTATTTTGTCTTTCTCTCTCTCTCTCTCTCTCTCTCTCTCTCTCTCTCTCTCTCTCAAGAAAAAAAGCATTTTATTTTCCTCATGTTAGATTCGGGTTATTTTGTCGTTTTATCGAAATAAAAAATCTCTCTCTCTCTCTCTCTCTCTCTCTCTCTCTCTCTCTCTCTCTCTCTCTCTCTCTCTCTCTCTCTAGAAAGCATTTCATTTTCCTCATGTTAGATTCGGGTTATTTTGTCGTTTTATCGAAATAAAATCTCTCTCTCTCTCTCTCTCTCTCTCTCTCTCTCTCTCTCTCTCTCTCTCTCTCTCTCTCTCTCTCATAGAAATTGCATAATCTAGGCATCGAAGCTTTCTTCTCAACACCTGACAAATCCCAGACAATATGAAAATAAAAAAAAAATAAAAATAAATAACCAGACATATACCGCGATAGACAGAGACACACACACACACACACACACACACACAAACAGAGACACTAAATCAAAAAAATGAAGGCAAAAAAAAAAAAAGTTCATAAATGCAAAACAACATTTGAACTTTAGAAAAGTACAATGATAGCGGACGTTATCGCCGTGCTATACAGATTTCTGTTGCGAGCAAAAAACGCTGTCACCGAGCTATCAAACAAGCACAAGGTCACGTGGCATTTTATCTCTCTTATTTGGCCACTGCTTGTCCCTGTGCGTGTTTGCTTTCAAGAATGTACGTCGGCTCGAGCGACCTAGATGTGGCGACGCCAGCTTTGATCATCAATCAAAGAACGTACGAATACGACGCATTGTTATAATTAGGTGAATGAGTACTTATATCGGGTAAGCTGAGACCAAGGTTAATAATAATAATAATAATAATAATAATAATAATAATAATAATAATAATGATGATGATAATAATGATAATAATGATGATGATGATGATGATGATGATGATGATGATGATGATGATGATAATAATAATAATATCTTGGTTGGTCGAATTCGACCCGCCCGAAGCGAAAGCTGACCAATGATAATTCGACCCACCAAGATATTATTATTATTATTATTATTATTATTATTATTATTATTATTATTATTATTATTATTAACCTTGCTCTCAAAGTTATAAGAAATCACTGTATCATTAAGATTACTAACCTTGCTTTTAAAAATGTATGAATACATTGTATTCTTATTATCATTAAAAAATACTCGTAGTAGCATGAGTCTTCAAATGGAGAAACAAATCCACAGTTGAGTATATGAACATAATATTTAAGGATAGATCAGTAGTGAAAGCCTTCGGGAAACTGTTCGATTCCCCTATCCAATCAGACTGAAAAGGAGAATCGAAGAGATTCCCGAAAGCTCTCTCTCTCTCTCTATAGGTTCATTTTTAAGTATATGTACATATACATAACTGTGAATTTGTTTCTCCACTGTTATCATTATTAAACTTGCTCTAGACATTTATGAATATAATTTGTTTCTTATTGTTATCATTATTAAACTTGCTCTAAACATTTATGAATATAATATTATTATTATTATTATTATTATTATTATTATTATTATTATTATTATTATATCTTGCTCTCAAAAACATATGAAAACAATGTATCTTTAATATTATTACCTTGCTTTAAAAATGTATTATTATTATTATTATTATTATTATTATTATTATTATTATTATTATTATTATTATTGGCACTAAAAACCAAAGGCTAAAAATGTTAAAGGTTATCAACCTGAAAAACATACGCCCCCTTAATAAATAATAAAACGTCAGTATACGACACCACAAGAACAATCATTCAAAAAACAAAAAAAAATAAAAATTATTGACAAACAAATCAAGCCAGTTTCTGTCAAAAGACTTCCTAACTTCCAACCAGCCAAAAAGCCAATATGACGACGTGCTGAAAAGTTCAGTCATCTCTCCACTGGGTGTCAGTGCAATGCATTTTCTGCAGCGTTCAGGGCCCCAAACATCAGTCAGTTCCCTGCCCAATGATGGCAACTTCAGCTAAAAGCGTCGGTCGCCAGTTCTCCTCTTTGACACTTCCCTAGAGCAGCGATTTTACCAAGGACATCCAGCTGAACTTCTTACTGATAAAAACTACAGCCATATGTCGGCCATGGTTGCAATGACCTTCCGATTATTACAACTACAACAACTTTTATTACGAAGATAGACTGTAGTGTAGCCTCTTGACGGATGAACAACAAGAAATGTTAGTAACTGATGATGATGTTTGTTAAAATCCAAATACGCCCAGCCAGCCCTCCCAAAAACTGAAAAACTAGTTACCCTCAAGAATCTAACAGCATATTTTGTAGATAATACGAGTTATCTACAAAAAATCAAATCGCATATCACTCCTCATACGCACCAAAACACACCATCGCCCAAGATACCCACTGCTCGGCGTTACCTGTACCCCAACCAAGACCCTACCTAACTCTCTCTCTACAAGGTCAAGAAGCGACCCCCGAATCCTTGAGGCTTCAGACTTCTGGTCAAGAGTTGCGTGCCCCTTGTAAGCATCGCCTCTGAGGGGGATTGCCTCTGGGTATGGCTTCTGTGCCCAACAAGGCCGGGCCGTCCCACCTGGTACCTGGGTTCTTCACTGGGCTTACATGCATACATACATACATAAGCATATAAATACAGTGCATCAATACACAACACAGAGAGTCGATACACAAGAGGGCGTAGATCCCTATAAACATTAGCATACACGATTCTGTAGCCAATGCAAACACGTGTAAGCGTGAAACGTGTCAGAGTACACACGTGTTGTCGAAAGGAACCTGTTCCTGCCGTTGTAAGCAAGTCAGCTTCTGCCAATACAGGTTTCTCTGCTCAACTGAGGCAGCCCCGTACATACGGCAGATGTTTACGACCGAAATTAACTTTCGAGGTCTGCCTTTTCTGACCAGGACTTGTTTTGAAGAGAAACTTTGTCCCGGAAGACCTATATATAACTAATTCAAAACATGTCTTCTGCATCCATTGGACATCAGATTTGCTGATCTCAAAGTATTCACTAAAAGGCTTTCTCAAAACGCATCACAAAAAGTAATTTTTGTATCGTAAGTTGCGCAAATGCACAGTCGTCTTTTATCTTTATATTACAGCATCTTGAAAACATCTCACTCACTACATCTCACTCTCTCACTTCTCATTCCTCATATAAAAATGTAATTCTTCTCAGCAGCTACTAATCTTTCTTCCTCCACTGGAATTTAACATCCCTAAAGGAAAGCTGGTTCAACAATGCACTCATACTTTCAACCTAGTGTCTCCACAGACCACATATACATATACATACATATATAATATATATGTATATATTTATATATTTACATATATGTATATATATTCATATATTTATATATCTACATATATAGATGTATAATTTAGAGAGACAGAGATAAAACGGTATGTGTGTAAAGTTACGCAAGCACAACTGAAACGCACGTGCGTCCAAGCACGTGGCATGTGTACGTACTGAAGTAATGCATAACAATGTATACCCCTATCATCCCCTGATCATAAGGCATGAGGTGCCAGACAATATCAAATATCAAATATCTTACTACAGTCACAAAAGCGATCCGATCCAGGGTTAACCGCAAATCACAAGTTGGAAAGGTCACAGTTCCTCCTCCGTGCTGTCTGGTTTTCCAACATCATAATGTATTACAAAGGGACACAGAGAGAGAGAGAGAGAGAGAGAGAGAGAGAGAGAGAGAGAGAGAACTGCATAAAGAAAGGTAGAACCGTATCGCTAATTCTTCGACATTTTTCCGCAGAACGGACGACCAAACGAATCTGGTACAACTCGGCAGTTCTTTGTAGACAAATAAATGTGTTGAGCTAAACCTTCGACGCACATTTTACGCAAAGAGACGTTCACAAGAACGAGACGAGCATTGCAAAAGGAACGGCCACAATGACCCACAGAGAGCAAAAACCTGAATGTGAAGTTTGGGACATTGTCATGCAATAAGCGACTCGCGTCCAAATGACACGAGCTGTTGAATGCTGTCATATGATTCAGAACATGCAGCACATCAACACAGTAAAACCTTTGTGTTGGAAAATACAGAAACCTCTTGTTTCTGGTTTTTTAGAAATCTTTCCTCCAGGCCAAATCACCTTGCCCCCCCATGTAGGCTGTGAAGTGGGTGGCTCAGCCTGGGTTCTTTCAAATTTGAGGCGACAGGCTTGCATAATGAGGTCCTTCAGAATTTCAGAAGTCAGAGTTGCACAGCCTACGTGACATCCTTTCAATGTTGAGGGGGGGAGGAAAGAAGGAAGGAAGGAAGGGGGGGTGGTCCTCTTACATTCAGGAATGAGGACAACGCCTTATATTTATAGAGCCGTTGTATAACTTGGCTCCCTTTCTGTTCCAGAGGACAAAGCTCATCTCAAATGAGGACAATATTGTGTAACCTAGTCCCTCCCAATTTACAAGGACAACGACAGGGTCTCTCTATCAATTTCGGAGGACAGCGTTGTGTACCTGGACCACCCCTATATAACCCACTTCGACAAGTTGCCCACGGGGATACCAATTTAAGGTTCCTCGTCTTACGGCTAAGGTCACTGTTAAGGGGGTACATTATTTGCAGTTGTCTCCAGTGGAATTCTCTCCAGAGGTGCCGAATGACCAGAACAGATTTGGGAGTGTGTGTTCCTGGCTAAATGAACGGGGGTTACAAGGATCAAGATGTCTCAGGGACTTTTTAGTTCATCCGAGGAGACATCATGTGCTCACATATCTCTAGGAGCAGGTTATACTGTTCATTCACAGTGTTCTAATGATTCTGACTAGCTTTCTTTTAAACTCTTCCACACTGTCGCTGTTGACAACTTCTGGTGGCTGTTTATTCCATGTGTCACACATCTTGTATGTGAAGAAGTTCCCACAATGAGATGTGTTGTATCTCTTCAGTTCTAGTTTCCATCATTTATTTCTTGTCTGGTTTTCATTTAACGTGAAGAGGTTACTGTCTACTTTTGTTATGCCTTTCAGTATTTTGAATGTTTCTATGAGTTGTCCTCGCAATCGTCGTGTTTCTCAGCCTTACATCCTGATGGATGGAATTAACTTTGTGGCTCTTGCTTGTACCCCATCTAATCTATTTATGTCCTTTCTTAGTAGTGTTGGTGACCAAAACTGTACTGCCTATTCAAGATGAGGTCTAACTATGGATGTGTAGATTTTTCCTTGTTTCTGTGTCTGAACTGCCTCTTTATGTATCCCATTAGTTTCTGTGCCTTCTTTTCAGCTTTTATGCACTGTTTTGTGGATTTTAAGTCCTTGGTAACAGTGACTCCAAGGTCCTCTTCTTGTTCTACACTATTTATGTCATTCCCAAGCAGCATATAGTTGGCATGAGGGTTGTTTGTTCCTATTTGTAACACTTTACACTTATCCAAGTTAAAAGGCATTTGCCATCTTTTTGATCACTCTCCTATTTCCTTAGATCATTTCTTAAACTTTCCACTGTATCTGGGTCTGCTGCATTTACACCTAGTTTGGTGTCATCTGCAAATCTGGCTATCCTGCTAGTTAAGCCTACATCAATGTCATTAATGTAAATCAAAAACAAGAGCGGGCCAAGGACAGAACCCTGATGAACTCCGCTTGTCACTTCTGCCCATTCTCATTCTTCACCGTTTATCACGACTCTGTTTACTACTAGTTAGCCAGTCTTCAATCCAGTCTGCTATTTCTCCTACAATTCCTAAGGCTCTAACTTCTTTCATTAGTTTCTTGTGTGGAACTTTGTCAAAGGCCTTCTGGAAATCTAAGTAGAGTACATCTATTGCTCTACTGGTGTCGTAAATACCAAGCATGTTATGAAAAAACTCTACAAGAAAAAGAGTGAATGTGAAAGATCTCTGTTAAGATACAACTTGGGAAAAAGTTATACATGACACACACCACGTCTCGTGTTCTGAATCATGTGACAGCGTTTAACAGTTCGTGTCGTAAGTATGTTTAGTGAAAAGCCATGGGACACAGCGATACCCGAAATCTACCAGCAGAGTGCCTGGTGTAGGTCAACCAGAAGGGAAACGCTACAAGCAGCGAACCGAGCAATGAGATTCATTCGAGCAAAGAGAGAGGACACTTCTATGTTCGGTGGAAGATACCATTAGTGCATATAGGTCGCTTACCAGCTTGCACTTGGAGCTATTTGTGCCTCTCCTTTGGTGACAGCTGAGTGCAAAGTAATAGGTTTGTCGATAAAGTGTGAAGCCTGTATAATGAGCCAAACGCCCACCATGGCACATGCTATATATTTCTGCAGCATATAAGCCAAAATAATATATATATATATATATATATATATATATATATATATATATATATATATATATATATATATATATATATATATATATATATATATATATTTGGTCAGGTGGCTCGTAGGATTTCATCAAGTAGCTTGTAGGATTTGGTCAGGTGGCTTGTAGGATTTCATAAAAACAAAGGCAGGGTTTAATATCACATGGGCAAAATCTAAGAGTGAAAACCAAGCTACTTGATGAATTCCTACGAACCACATGACAAATCCTATGAGCTACCGTACCAAATCCTACAAGCTACCGGACCAAATTCTACGAGCTTCTTGATGACATCCTACGAACTAGCCGACAAACCCTAAGAGCCACCTGACCAAATCCTACCAGCTACTTGATAAAGCCCTACGAGCTACTTGATGAAATCCTAACAACTAGCTGACAAATAATATGAGCCACCGGACCAAATCCTACGAGCTACTTCATGAAATCCTACAAGCTACTGGACCAAATCCTACAAGCTACTTGATGAAATTCTACGAGCTACTGGACCAAATCCTACGAGCCACTTGAAATCCTAAGAGGCACCTGACCAAATCCTATGAGCTACCTGATGAAATCCTACGAGCCACCTGATCAAATCCTATGAGCGACTTTATGAAATCCTACGAGCCACCTGACCAAATCCTACGAGCTACTTTATGAAATCCTACGAGCCACCTGACCAAATCCTACGAGCTACCTGACCAAATAGTACGAGCTACGTGATTAAATCCTACAACCCATCTGACCAAATCCTACCAGCTGCTTGATGAAATTCTACAAGCCACCTGACCAAATCCTACAAGTTACTTGATGAAATCCTAAGAGCCACCTGACCAAATCCTCCTAGCTACTTAATGAAATCCTACGAGCCACCTGACCCAATCCTATGAACTACTTGATGAAATCTACGAGCCACCTGACCACATCTTACGAGCTACTTGATGAAATCCTGCGAGCTACTTGATGAAATTTTATGTGCCACCTGACCAAATCCTACGAGCTACTTGATGAAATCCTACGAGCTGCCAGACCAAATCCTACAAGCTACTTGATAAAATCCTACGAGCTGCCTGACCAAATCCTACGAACTCTCTGACCAAATCCAACGAGCTACTTGAACAAATCCTATGAGCGACCTGACCAAATCCCACGAACTTCCTGATGAAATCCTACGAGCCGCCTGTCCAAATCCTACGAGCTACCTGACCATATCCTACGAGCTACTTGAACAAATCCTATGAGCTACCTGACCAAATCCTTCGAACTGTCCGATGAAATCCTACGAACTACCTGGCCAAATCCTACGAGCTACTTGAACAAATCCTAAGAACTACCCAACCATATCCTAGCAGCACCAAGCACACAAACCGCGGTTCCTCTCGATACACAAAGGACATTTTGGAGGACATGAAGGATTTGTAAGGGCCAAAAAAAAAAAAACAGGATTTCGAACGCTGGCAAACTCGAAAAACCACATCCTTATACTGTAAGTTAAGCAGTGTCAGTCGCCTTAATATCTGTTCTCCACTTTTTTTTTTTTTTCCAGGACCACTTTTGCATAGAAGAGACCAGTTTCAGAGACCAGAGGAGAGAGAGAGACTGCAGGTCTCAGCCGAGTGGAAGTAATGTCCGATGTTATCAGGACAGACCATCTTTACCATCTTTCTTCACTGTTTGTTTGGTCTCTTAGGCCCTGCTTGGTGATGAGGGGGGAATTCTGTTTATATATACATACACACACACACATATACTCGTATATATATATAATTTCCTAGTAGAAGGCTGCCGACCCCACTCAGCCAACAATGGCTACTCGACACTCTTTCAAGAAAAAAGGGACAAATTTAACTCCCACAGGGAAACCAGCAGCTTCAGATATGGCATTTGTTAACTATTGTAAACAAACCTGGCTTTCGACGACGTACAAAATTTACCTGAAGAGAATCTTGCCAGAACGTCAACCCTATATCATCGGTGACTTGCCAATGAAAAAGGTCACAGTACTTGTCAGTCATCAGTGGAAAAAAAAGACAGTACAGTGAAGGACTCAGTACAGTACACACAGCATAATAAGGACATCCCGCGACTATTAGTGCCCACAGGTGGCATGGTACACACACACACACACACACACACACAGGTTGAATACGTTTCACTAAGTTTTCAGAAGGAGCAAATCTGATGACCTCTTCTCTTTGCTTTTATTTATTTATTCATTTTACATAAACCCATATGCAAGGTACACGAAATTTTGGAAAATGTAATAATAATAATAATAATAATAATAATAATAATAATAATAATAATAATAATAATAATAATAATAATAATAATAATCGTCTGAATATTTGAAAAAATTATTATTATTATTATTATTATTATTATTATTATTATTATTATTATTATTATTATTATTCAGTAGATGAAACGAATTCATATGGAACAAGCCCACAGGGGCCACTGGCTTAGAATTCAAGCTTCCAAAGAATACGGTGTTGATTAGGAAGAACAAGAGGTAAAGGGATATACACAAAGAGAGAGATCTCACGCATTCAAAAAGCAAAAAAATATATTAATAAACAGATAAAAATGTATTAAAATGCAAGGAGAATAACATTACAGAGAAAATGTTACAAATATAATTACCCTACTAACATTACATCACTCAAATCTGAAGACGCTTTACGACGAATCTCATTAAAATCATCCTGCCACATTTAAATCACCATTAAATTAAAAACATGAAGAACTACAACTGAAGCAAGCCATACTGCCAAGGTTCCTACCCCTCCCCCCCCACCTCCCCCCAGCCGCGTTTATCAAACCTTCATCTCAGGGATGATAAGAGAAGCTAATCATCCCTAATCATCCTCCCTCAAACAGGATCCCTCCCGAATTGAATCTTTGGGATGATTACGGTTGCATAACGACCATATGGTTTGCTGACGTCATTCGTCATTAACGCTGTGTGTCTCTTACTCCGTGTGCAGACGAATGGGATATAGTCGGTGGCTTTCTTTGTGTACGTAAGAATGAAACAGGGTGAGTTTTCAACGCAAAAATAAGTTTAGCAGGTTTTCGATGCGTTGTTAGGTTAAGTTTAGTAGATTTTCAATGCTAAGTTAGGTTAGGTTTAGTAGGTTTTCAATACTAAGTTAGGTTAAGTTTAGTAGGTTAAGTTTAGTAGGTTTTTGATGCTAAGTTAGGTTAAGTTTAGTAGGTTTTTGATGATAAGTTAGGTTAAGTTTAGTAGGATTTCAATACTAAGTTAGGTTAAGTTTAGTAGGTTAAGTTTAGTAGGTTTTCGATGCTAAGTTAGGTTAAGTTTAGTGGGTTTTTGATGCTAAGTTAGGTTAAGTTTAGTAGGTTTTCGATGCTAAGTTGGGTTAAGTTAATAGGTTTTCAATGCTCAGTTTGGTTAAGTTTAGTAGGCTTTTGATGCCAAGTTAGGTTAAGTTTATTAAGTTTTCGATGCTAAGTTAGGTTAAGTTTAGTAGGTTTTCAATACTAAGTTAGGTTAAGTTTAGTAGGTTTTCAATACTAAGTTAGGTTAAGTTTAGTAGGTTTTCAATACTAAATTAGGTTAAGTTTAGTAGGTTTTCAATACTAAGTTAGGTTGCTAGGTTTTCAATACTAAGTTAGGTTAAGTTTAGTAGGTTTTCAATACTAAGTTAGGTTAAGTTTAGTAGGCTTTCAATGCTAAGTTAGATTAAGTTTAGTAGGCTTTCAATGCTAAGTTAGGTTAAGTTTAGTAGGCTTTCAATGCTAAGTTAGGTTAAGGTTAGGCTTTTCTTAGTTAGGTTAAGTTTAGTAGATTTTCAATGCTAAGTTAGGTTAAGTTTAGTAGGTTTTCAATGCTAAGTTAGGTTAAGTTTAGGCTTTCAATGCTAAGTTAGGTTAAGTTTATTAAGTTTTCGATGCTAAGTTAGGTTAAGTTTAGTAGGTTTTCAATACTAAGTTAGGTTAAGTTTAGTAGGCTTTCAATGCTAAGTTAGGTTAAGTTTAGTAGGCTTTCAATGCTAAGTTAGGTTAAGTTTAGTGGGTTTTCAATGCTTAGTTAGGTTAAGTTTAGTAGATTTTCAATGCTAAGTTAGGTTAAGTTTAGTAGGTTTTCAGTGCTAAGTTAGGTTAAGTTTAAATACTAAATTAGGACGTGGTTAAATTGCCTGAAGTTGGAGCAGGCTTCCAGCGTTAAACAAGACGTGGATGAATAAGAATATTCGATTTTTTGAATCACTCATTAACTTATACGGCATTCATTTGTTCATGGGATTCTTAAAAAGTGTTTGTTAACGTTAAACTTGTCTGTTCGCTCCGTTGCTTACCATTCGCCTGCAACTCAATGCCAATACCGGTTCTTGCCCCTTGAGTTGTTCGCTGTAAGTGGTGGGGGGGGGCTTCAGTGCACCTCAAGTGGTGCGCTGTAGGTATTAATTTGCTGCAAACCCTTTCATTCCTTTTACGTATCTCCGTTCATCTCTCTTTCTTCCATCTTACTTTCCACCCTCTATGTACAGGCAATTATTTCATAGTGCGATTGCGAGGCTTTCCTCCTGTTACAACTTTCAAACCTTTTTACTCTGAATTTCCCTTTCAGCGCTGAATGACCTCATAGGTCCCAGTGCCTGGCCTTTGGCCTAAATTTTATATTCCATTCCATTCCATTCTGAATTTTTTTTGGGGGGGGATCTAACCAATATTAAACTGGCACGGCCTGTCATTCCTAAACAGGAATCGAACCTGAATACGACAGCAGAGTTAATACCAGTCTAATTCTCTCTTGATATCCGAATAGTCTATAACCTCCACAACTGTCTATAACCTCATCTAAACCCAAGGCCTAGATATTAATGTAAAATGTAGTTTCGTGGCTTAACACACGTGACATATACGTCAGCTAGTTCATAGCACGTTCGAAAACTCAACGTACCTAGTAACCATATCTCCTCGAAAAAAAAAAAAAAAAAACTCTTATCCACAACGACACAGCTAAACTTTTCTTAATCTAGGAGAAACTAGAAAGAAAAAAAAAACACTTGAGAAATCCGCACCACCACCGACTGGCAACATCTTCCGTTTTATCTGCACTCGAGTGATTAAACTCACAGAACAAGATGATACTGGTTGCTTTGAAAAAGGGAACAAATTCGGATTAGGTCACTTTCAACATATGCACACATATATACAGTATATATATATATATACATGTATATTAGTTAAAGATTAAAATTCTACTGGGCCTCTGTAGGCTCATAGGGCAGGCGCTGATCTCCTGTTTCTTAGGCCGACAGCCACTTTCACTGCTTTACGTAAACCTGATTTTTTCAGAATACAAAAAACCCATACATAAACTTTCAGAATACTGTCTACTGAACCCTCATCAGAGTGTCATCAGAGTGTCATCAGAGTGCAAAGAGTTTCAATTTCCACAACAGCAAAAATTCAGATGGGGCTATCTTTTATCACCATCTTGTTTTGCGTTTCACTTGAGTGGTATCTCTCACGGAAGGTGACGCCAAGGGCGTCTAGTGACTTGTTCTATCATTACTTTGTCTTCACAATAGAAACAAAATAATAAAAAATGCGTCGAAGTTTCTTTGGCGCCATCGAGTTTTCGTACAGCGCTTAATCAAGGCCACCGAAAATAGATCTATCTTTCGTTGGTATCGGTGTAATGCTGTATGAGCAGCAGCCCATGAAACTTTAACCACGGCCCGGTTGTGGCCTGTCCTATATCGTTGACAGACGCACGATTATGGCTAACTTTAACCTTAAATAAGATAAAAACGACAGAGGCTAGAGGGCTGCAATTTGGAGTGTTTGATGATTGGAGGGTGGATGATCAACACACCAATTTGCAACCCTCTAATCTCAGTAGTTTTTAAGAATTGAGGGAGGACAGAAAAAGTGCGGACGGACAGACAATCCGGCACAATAGTTTTCTTTTACAGAAAATAAAAAATGAAGTTAATCTCAACACTAATGCGTACTGGAGAACTTTCTTCTTCTTCTTCTTCTTCTTCTTCTTCTTCTTCTTCTTCTTCTTCTTCTTCTTCTTCTTCTTCTTCTTCTCAACGCCCAATCCATCAAGGAAATATTTCCCAAATCCCAATCCCTCAAGGAGGTAATCCCCAGCTCCCAACCTCTCCGGGAGGTAATCCCCTAACTCTTAGTCGCCAGGCGAGGAAATCCCGCAACTCCAAGGCCCGCTTGTAGGTAATCCCCACCTCTCATTCCCTCTGAGAGGTAATCCCCTAACTCCTAGTCCCCAAGCAGCCGTTCAGGAGCCATTCCCCAACTCTCAATCCCTCAGGGAGGTAATCTCCAACTTCCAAGCCCTCCAGGAGGTAATCCCGACTCTCGGTCCCCAGGCGAGGAAATCCCCAAATTCCCAGTCCCTCAGGGAGATAATATCAAACTCCTAGTCCCTCAGGGAGGTAATCTCAAACTCCCAGTCCCTCCGGAAGGTAATCTCAATCTCCCAGCCCCTCCGGGATGTAATCTCAGACTCCCAGTCCCTCCGGGAGGTAATCTCAAACTCCCAGTCCCTCCGGGAGGTAATCTCAAACTCCCAGTCCCTCCGGGAGGTAATCTCAAACTCCCAGTCCCTCCGGGAGGTAATCTCCCAAGTCTCAATGTGCGAAAGCAATCCACAGATAAATTTCTCTCATGATAATGATCTCTCGTTGTCATTCCAGTGAAAGGTGAATTTTTCTACCCAGTATCCAGGTGAGAAGCACAATGATTGTATAACACGAGGAAAACAATTTAAAGAAAAAAGGCATGAGAGATAATGAGCTTATCTTCAACACAAATGCACCGCCTCAGTTACTTAGGGAACATAAACACTGGTTAGCAAAATGCTTGGTTATCTCTTGATAGCCACGTAGTCTTGTGATCATCTTGGTATGTCAGTGAAAGTGTGTTATATATGTGTGCATATATATTATACATATATAATGTTTATGTAAACATTATATGTGCACACACATATATATACATTATATATACATTATATTTATATATATATATATATATATATATATATATATATATATATATATATATATATATATATATATATATATATATATATATATATATATGTTCAGAGACCGAAAACCTCCATCAAGGTCGAGCACTCCAACCAAACTCCCATTCCCCATGTCCAATCCACAAAGGTCTCTCACCCGTATCAGATTCAGCCCGAAAATCTAAATACTGTTTGCCTGCCAAGATTATCACATCGCGTGAAATTTTATCAAAAATCAACACACAGCTTTTTTTTGTGCAATACTGCTGACAGACACAATCAAACAGACAAACAAACAACTGGAATGAAAACATAACCTCCTCAATCAGAGGTAATAATCTAAACCTGTTGATTTAAACAATAAAATAAAATTAAACAAAAAGAAGAAGGGACAATTTCGTTTTGTCACTGTATTTCACAAGAGATCTCTTCTCTTTTGATTCCCTCTTATGAGTTTAGATCCGGACAGATGTCAAAAGGTCAGAGAAGACCTGATTGAGTAAGATTAATCCGCCCACAAAGGGAGCAGAGAGAGAGAGAGAGAGAGAGAGAGAGAGAGAGAGAGAGAGAGAGAGAGAGAGAGAGAGAGAGAGATATTACTACTGCAAACTAAAACTAAAAGGCTTATCGCATATGACGTAAGTATATTCTTCCTATTCATATTACAAAAGGACAGAGGAGAGAGAGAGAGAGAGAGAGAGAGAGAGAGAGAGAGAGAGAGAGAGAGAGAGAGAATTTTAAAAGCACATCGCAACTGTAACCAAAATTTACTTTGAACGAAATATTCACATAATTTTCCTGAGGATTTCAAGATAAGAAATACGACCCAAACGCACGACCCCTGTAAATTACGACCCACGATTATATTGGTAGTAGTAGAAGTAGACTAGTAGTAGCAGTACTGACGGGAAGCTATAATACTGCACTAATAGTAGTAATAAAAGTAATAATGAGTAGTAACAGTTGTAACGGTAGTAACTGCAGTAAGACTGAGAATTGCCTATAAATATCATAGTAGTGAGAAAGGCCCCGAAGCAATAGTGATAACAGTAGTACAGAACTCAACGCCATAGAAACTCAGCTAAAGCAACGATAGTAATAGTATTGGATAGTGTACACTACCCAGGAGGCGACAGCAGTGGAAACAGTTAACGTAACGGCAGTGGAAGAAACACTGGAATCCCTGGAATCCACTAGTAAAATCAGTAGTAATAGCAGTAGTAATTATGATACGTAAAGTAATCAGTATTCATCAAAAAGCTGTAACCATACATACATAAACTATCAGAAAAGTAGTAAAATAAAGACAAAAACAGTAACAAAAAAATTGTTTTAACGACCTTGAAATGAAGGACGCTATACCAAGGTCAAAAACACATACCTAGCGGAACTCCACCAGCATTTACACATAAAGTTCAAATCGCTTTTTATATAACTTCAGAAGCTGACTGAAGATGATTCACTGGGTACCTAATATGCATCTACGTCTGAAAAATGGTTATGTAACCATGTGCAGTACATACAAATGAATACAAAGCTGTCCGCGTGAAATATGGGTATGTATGCTGTCAAATACGCACATATACACATACACACACACACAGTTCATCGTTTTTTTTTCTGAACCAGGCAACGGTTCGAATCCTGAAGGGCGCGAAGCACTTATCAATTACAGTTCCTCTTGGGTGTGGGTTATTCCAAAGGTATAGTGAATTTGATATCGAACAATATTTGTGAATACATACAAAATATATATATATATATATATATAAAATATATATATATATATATATATATATATATATACATATATATATTATATATATACATATATATATATATGTATATATACATGTATGTATGTATGTGTGCGCACACGCGAGCCCAGAAAGGAATCCCGTACAAAAATATGCAGTACAAGTGACCTTGAAACAGGTACCCAAAAGCATCAAGGCTTGTGGAGAGGAAATTGCCAATCTTAGTCTCTGTCCTTACCCCTCCCTGCCTCCTCCCCGTTCCTTCCCTACAGCCTCTCTCTCTCTCTCTCTCTCTCTCTCTCTCTCTCTCTCTCTCTCTCTCTCTGCTGTGCATCAGCAAGATCTCACTTTTTGTGATACACAGGAAAAAAGGTGTTAACACAAAACAAGTTCTTTAAGCAGTGATGCTGTTGACTGCCTTGGTTTTGTGTGTGTGTTTTGCACAATTGTATTGTCATCTCTCTCTCTCTCTCTCTCTCTCTCTCTCTCTCTCTCTCTCTCTCTCTCTATATATATATATATATATATATATATATATATATATATATATATATATATATATATATATATATATATATATATATAAACTATTCATTTATGTATATTCACGAATATGTACAAATTCACTCTTGCTTTCAAACATTTACTCTTGTTTTCGATATATTTGCTCTTGTTTTCGATATAATCACTCTGGTTTTCAATATATTCACTCTAGTTTTCAATATATTCACTCTTGTTTCCAATATATTCACTCTTGTTTCCAATATATTCACTCTTGTTTCCAATATATTCACTCTTGTTTTCAATATATTCACTCTTGTGTTCAATATATGCACTCTTTCCAATATGGCGGCCCCTTTTCTGTGTTAAGTAATGAAATATATTGGTCACAAGTTTATTTATTCATCTCAGTCCTGCTCTGACTGCCTTGCTTAAAAGTCTCTCGCACCTTAATTGTTTTCCTGCCTGTAAGCACTCAAAAGGTGGTAATCTTCCACTCTTCAGGGCTACACAGACCGCTGGTCTTAAGACATTCCCCGTCTCTCAGATCTCGTCCGAAGTATTTGTTCTTGAACGAACGGTAAAAATGGGACGAGGTGCATGTTTAAGAAGTTGGACAGCTTAATAGGTGATAGATGATCAAAAGGAATGGATTTAAAGTAAAAAAGCGGGGAGTATCGCAGCTGAGGCCCAGGGAGAAAGAAGATGGCTGTGACACCATTTGGATTTTGCAAACAAGGAAATCTCACTTAAAAGCACATAAAGGAAAACATGCAACGTCAGGGGAGTTATTGAACACACCTGGGCGTTCAGTCACTTCGTCCTACCCACGGAAAACGGCCAACGTCACTTGGAAGTTCATAAAGGAAGACATATAATGCCAGGGCATTTACTAAACACACCTGAGCGTTCAAACAGTTCGTCCTGCCCACGGAAAACAGCCAACGTCACTTGGAAGTTCATAAAGGAAGACATATAATGCCAGGGCACTTACTGAACACACCAGTGCGTTCAGACAGTTCGTCCTACCAACGGAAAACGGCCAAATAGTACTGATCGCTTTTATGTTAGCAGAAAAAAAAATACATAAGTATCGTAACGCAAAAATATACACATCACATGATTATCAACAAAGCGGTCAAACACACACCGCAATAAATAATCACCAATAAACAAAAAGAAATAAACAAAGAGCCGTGGGAAGGTAATGATCAGCGCTCCACGTAACATGCCCACGAACGGGAAATCGAGATAAACCCCCTCGTTGTGTAACGCCAAAATCCCTGTCTGTCAAAACTGGTCTTCCCGGAGCCACGACACGTAATTTGAGGATGCTCCCATTCCATTCTGGGGACCTGGAGGGCCACTTTATTGAAGTTAATGCACTTCCGTCATTATTATTATTATTATTATTATTATTATTATTATTATTATTATTATTATTATTATTATTATTACTTCATTCTGGGAAACTGGAGAGACTCTTTATTGCAGTTAATGTACTTCCGTCATTATTATTATTATTATTATTATTATTATTATTATTATTATTATTATTATTATTATTATTATTAATACTTCTTTCTCGGAAACTGGAGAGACACTTTATTGCAGCTAATGTACTTCCATCATTATTATTATTATTATTATTATTATTATTATTATTATTATTATTTAGTTCTGGGAAACTGGAGACGCACTCTGCTGCAGTTAATGTACTTCTGTCATTATTATTATTATTATTATTATTATTATTATTATTATTATTATTATTATTATTATTATTATTATTCCAGCCCGAGAAGAACCCTTAAAGAGTTCAGAGGTCTGGTTAAACCAGTCATTTATAACTAACTATCTATTATTATTATTAAAAACAATCATAAACACAAAAAACAACAGAGCTGCATTGTGCACAAGGCAGAAACCGAACGGAGTGGACAGCAGCCCACATTTCTGTCAATTCACTTAATGACGGCGAAGTTCCTCTCGGCAAGAAGACGACGACAGACCTTGGTCTATTGCATGACTGGAAGACGGCCATGCTACGATTTCGTGACATATAATAAGAGTGGGGTGACTGTTCAATCCTTTAATGTGAGTGTGAAGTGACTGCTCAGCTCACTCATAAACATGGAGTGTAGAGGCAAGTTTGCAAGTTTGGCATGAGCAGTGTGTGTGTGTATGTATGTATGTATGTATGTATGTATGTATGTATGTATGTATGTGTATATATATATATATATATATATATATATATATATATATATATATATATATATATATATATATATATATATTTAATTTGGATTAGCAGCATTACTCAGGGAAAGTAACATTTAAAGAAAGTTAAAGTCTGTGATAACTTGAAATTTACCAAGGAGCTCCGAGTGCAATAACTTGAAATTTACCAAGGAGCACCGAGTGCAATAACTTGAAATTTACCAAGGAGCTCCGAGTGCAATAACTTGAAATTTACCAAGGAGCCTGGAGTGCAATAACTTGAAATTTACCAAGGAGCTCCGAGTGCAATAACTTGAAATTTACCAAGGAGCTCCGAGTGCAATAACTTGAAATTTACCAAGGAGCTCCGAGTGCAATAACTTGAAATTTACCAAGGAGCTCCGAGTGCAATAACTTGAAATTTACCAAGGAGCTCCGAGTGCAATAACTTGAAATTTACCAAGGAGCACCGAGTGCAATAACTTGAAATTTACCAAGGAGCTCCGAGTGCAATAACTTGAAATTTACCAAGGAGCTCTGAGTACAATAACTTGAAATTTACCAAGGAGCTCTGAGTGCAATAACTTGAAATTTAAGGAGCACCGAGTGCAATAATTGAAATTTACCAAGGAGCTCCGAGTGCAATAACTTGAAATTTACCAAGGAGCTCCGAGTGCAATAACTTGAAATTTACCAAGGAGCTCCGAGTGCAATAACTTGAAATTTACCAAGGAGCTCTGGAGTGCAATAACTTGAAATTTACCAAGGAGCACCGAGTGCAATAACTTGAAATTTACCAAGGAGCTCTGGAGTGCAATAACTTGAAATTTACCAAGGGCTCGAGTGCAATAACTTGAAATTTACCAAGGAGCCTGAGTGCAATAACTTGAAATTTACCAAGGAGCCTGAGTGCAATAACTTGAAATTTACCAAGGAGCACCTGAGTGCAATAACTTGAAATTTACCAAGGAGCTCGAGTGCAATAACTTGAAATTTACCAAGGAGCACCGAGTGCAATAACTTGAAATTTACCAAAGAAGTGCAATAACTTGAAATTTACCAAGGAGCTCCGAGTGCAATAACTTGAAATTTACCAAGGAGCACCGAGTGCAATAACTTGAAATTTACCAAGGAGCCTGAGTGCAATAACTTGAAATTTACCAAGGAGCACCGAGTGTACGAGTGCAAAGAAATTTACCAAGGAGCTCTGAGTGCAACTTGAAATTTACCAAGGGCTCCGAGTGCAATAACTTGAAATTTAGCAAAACAAGTGCAATAACTTGAAATTTACCAAGGAGCTCGAGTGCAATAACTGAAATTTACCAAGGAGCTCGAGTGCAATAACTTGAAATTTACCAAGGACCTCTTAAGTACAATAACTTGAAATTTACCAAGGACCTCTTAAAGTACAATAACTTGAAATTTACCAAGGCGCTCTGAGTACACGCTGAAAGGTAAAGAAAATGTACTTTTAAAGGCCAGATCTCTTATGAAGACTCTTCCACGATCTTTCACCAGAATCTGCCACTTTTCCTCACCACATCCGTTCGTCACTTCGTACAAAAACATCAGCTGTTCCACCCTCTATTCATTTCCACTTGAGTCTTTGAAAGCTGTTGTGACGCCAGTTTTAACAGCCACAAATCAATCAGTCCTTTGAAAGTGCAACTTTTTTTTTTTCCTGCTTTCAGTCTTTTTCACCATTCCCTGCTACTTCTTCTCGCTGTTGCCATTTCAGCTTTTCCTTCCGCGTATGGTGTATGTGTAAGGAAAAGCTGAAATTGGCAACAGTGAGAAGAAGTAGCAGAGAATGGTGAAAAAGCCTGAAAGCAAGAAAAAATAACCGGCTGCACTTTTAAAGAATCAAGTGGAAATGAATGGAGGGTGGAACAGCTGATGCTGTTTTTGTACGAAGTGACAAACGGATAGTCAAGTGGCAGATTCTGGTGAAAGATCGTGGGGAGTCTTCATAACAGATCTGATATTAAACCAGAAGGTGTGGGTGCACTTCCCAAGGAAGAGAGAAGTTATGAATGAAAACTGGCAAGGGACGGTAAGGCCAAACAGGAGGAAAGGAAAACTACAGAAGATAACAGCATCAGCTCAGTGCAGTTGCACCTACGAGACACAAGACAACAAGGACCCACAGAAAGCCAATCTCTTCATTCACAAGAACGTCAAAAATCGCTCAAATGAGCGTATGGAAAGCCTCGGCACTGTGCTACATATAAACAGAGCAACCGACAAATATAATCTGAGCATACGACGCGTGGATAATCAAACAAGAGAGGTCTTACGCCTTTACCCTGGGGCATTCCCAGTTCGCTTGAGAATAACCTTGATTTATGACCACAGAACAGAGCACTCCGATATTCCATTTTTTTCCTGGTCGCTGTCTTGTTTACGTTGCATATCACGTTGCAATGACCGTGGTAGCAGCTATAGATAAACAAATGAGTAAACGCAGCTAACCACTGCGTATGACCGTCACATAGCACGTGCGGTAGACGATGGCAGAAAGCAAAGGATATGACAAAAAAAAAAAAACTTTGGATATACCCAGGGTACAATATACCCTTGCAGAGTCTCTGCTTCCTTTGAAGACCCACGTGACTGGGTTTCAAGTAATGAGTCACAACGGAACCCACCGAAATGTCCGGTGTGTTACCTTAGGCTTATATAGTAACTATAAAATGGAACAGATTATTGTGAATGAAGAAATTCTTCAGTAAAACACTATACGGGTCCCCTTGTGAAAAAATATCATAACATTAGTAAAATATTCAATAAAACACTATGTGTGTAAAAAAAATATCATATCATTAGTAAAATACTAAATAAAACACTATATGTGTAAAAAAATATCATATTAGTAAAATACTCAATAAAACACTATATGTGTAAAAAAATATCATATCATTAGTAAAACTCTCAACTGGGTTTAAAATAGTCTGGTATATAATGAAATGACCTACAGAGAAGCGCTTAATACGTGAGGTAATATGCGATAATGAACTCGCGCAAATCAACAACAGTAATTCATTCATATCAAGTGTCATTTCTTGTGAGATTACCTTTTGAGCTTTATATATGATATTTTTCAGCTCTCGTGATTCCTCTGTATAATTTCTAAAAACGCGTGGAAACCAACCCATTTTTTGACTCTGAATCCCAATAATTGCTTAATCACCCAAAGATCGACTTTACAAAAAATAAGTAAACAAATAAAAAAAGCAGTATACTTCAGATTCCATCATTAAAACTCAGGCACATGTTGTAGGGGGTCCACCTCAATCTCCCTAAGCCTATTTCTATAGAACTTTCTGGATTCTATGGCCACGGTCTTTCCAGTTTCAAAGATTCACCTATATGGAAATCATCAGACTGCAATTTTTCATGAGCCTGGAAGACAACACCCTTGCAAACTGTAATGTACGGCACCGAATCCCTAGTGAAAAGTTACCAGTGGGGAACATTTTACAAAATACAAAAAACTTTCTCAAAGAAGGTTTAGATAAAAACCAAATAAAAAATTAAACACTATATAACAAATATAATAAAATGTAATAAACATTCGCAAGTAGTCAAGAGAAAATACTTCATAAATTATAGTAATTATATCCTTTGCCTAAGATACTACAAGCACTTGTTTGAAAGGTGGCCCGTAAGTTTGATAGTGTTCAGAAATATATATGGCCTGATGTAGGCCTCTGAACACAGTCAACCTAATAGAGACTAAATAATCAAAATAATCATTGCCAAACAAGCTTACGGCTTAGTTCGTATTTATTTATATGGAACTGTCTCGAGCTTTATAATATATTCATACATACATACATACATACATACATACATACATATATATATATGTGTATGGATATATATATATATATATATATATATATATAGAGAGAGAGAGAGAGAGAGAGAGAGAGAGAGAGAGAGAGAGAGAGAGAGAGAGAGAGAGAGATCTATAAAATTTGTTATTCATCTATAAAATTTATTATTCTATATATATATATATATATATATATATATATATATATATATATATATATATATAGAGAGAGAGAGAGAGAGAGAGAGAGAGAGAGAGAGAGAGAAGCAAGCACAGCAGTTCATCGACAACACAAGTTATCCTCTCCCAGTGCTGTATAAAATTCAGCGAGGAAAAAAAAGTAAAACTGAAAACCTTCGGCAATAAACAGACCGTCAATAAACACTACATAATAATAAAATGTAAAAACGTAAAACAGTCTTGTACTGTTTTAACAGCAAAAGAACCGGTGAGGTGAGGAGGGGCAAAAGATCGAGAGAGAGAGAGAGAGAGAGAGAGAGAGAGAGAGAGAGAGAGAGTCAGGTGGTTCATAAAACCACGTGGTTTATTCTTGGATTACGTTTTTTTGTTTTTTTTTTTTATTCAATCCGAGACTCGCAGTACACGATCACGTAGCTGTCACGTTCAGTCCGCGGTTCAATACGATGGTTATATTCCTTTGTTGTGAGTCATACAAGCAGTCAGTCGCGCGCTCTCTCTCTCTCTCTCTCTCTCTCTCGCGTATGTATGTATGTGTAAGTTGGTGGGTAATTTAAGCGGATGGGTGTGTGTGTGTGTGTGTAAAATCTCCCCCTCTCTCTCTCTCTCTCTCTCTCTCTCTCTCTCTCTCTCTCTCTCTCTCTCTCTCTCTCTCTCTCTCTGAATTACCGAAAACATCATGGAGCTAAAAATATCAGAAAAGAGCAAGCAGAGGTAGATTAATAATGCCCAAAACGATACCAGGAAAACTAAGGAAAGCACACAGGACATTAATCCGCTACGCACCAGCATCGATAATGCAGCGTCTATTCAATGCGTTACCGGCTCATCTGAGGAACATATCAGGAGTGAGCGCAGACGTGTTTAAGAATAAGCTCGACAAATATCTAAGCTGCATCCCAGACCATCCAAGATTGGAAGATGCATTAGCAATTTTCTGTTAGACATCAGAGGTGCCTCACACTGAGGGACCTGGGGCAACCCGAACGAACAGTAAGGTCTGTAAGGTGTAAGGTAAGGTATACACTGTATATATGAATTTACTCAAAATCGCAACTTTAAGACACGAATTTTGTCTGTTTTGCGTGTAACAATACAGCCGCCTATGTACAGTAAGTATGTGCTGTACACAGGTAATGATTGTGCCTAAACTGCTTGCATAATTGTACACTGAACACTGTTCTTCATTGGTTTTATGAAATTTAGGCTGTTAAGCCAAGCACTTGGGCACTTTCGCCATTCAGCACTTACGAAAGTGAAAAGGAGGAAGTGGAGAGGTTAGACAGCAACATGAAGAGATCTAGAAAGTAAAGAGATGAAAAGAAGAAGAAGAATCTAAAGCTGGAACTGGGAGAAAGCCCCACAGACACTAAGTAAGACACAAAACCCCACAAGACACTAAGCAAGACACAAAACCCCACAAGACACCAAGTAAGACAAAAAAAACCCACAGACACTAAGTAACAGACAGAGGTTGGGCAGCAAGACTGCACAGAGGGAGCAGGAACGGAGGCAAAGTAAAATGCTAAAAAAAAAATTCTATGCGGCTGGGTGCCCAAAAGACACTGAAGACCCCTTTAGTAATCCCTACAGTGCACCACGTTAGCTGCATTTGTGGCACTACCCAGGGGCGTCATCTGGTCTCTAAAAGTTAGGGGGACATTCTGAAAATTATGCGGTTAATAACATTTGAAGAAATGAACATGGTTTGGTGTATTTTAATGCCATATAAATATATGGATGATATTGAGGGAAAAGGATGACTGATTTGTCAATATTTGTCAGTCAAGTTCATAAGTCCACAATTTACAGAATGGCTAAAATACAGTACACGTCTTCTGTGACATCCTCAATATGCAGTTCCACTTAACTCTATAGAGACTATGAACAGTATTTAATATTATAAACTTATTTTATGGTGCAGTATATTATAGGAATAATAGGACTCTATTGAGTCTAGAATAATAGTGTACTGTGACAATAAAAGCCTTTTACTCCAATGTGGGTTTTAATATCTAAGGTTAGGGATGGTAGCCAAAGCGATAGTAAACAAGCAAATGTCAAGAATTAGAATGTACTACTTGTGACACTACCATTGGAAAAGCAAGAGTAAGTATGGAAGGGATAATACTGAATAAATTGATTGCTGAATGTATGAAATGAAAATTTTGCAAACAATAACATAGCTGGACGAGAAGAGAAGCGGTACTGGAGGAAGAGATGCATGGAGGCAAAAATATTTTTCCGCGTGCAGTAAAACGTCCTTGGTGAACATGACAGATCATAAGATGGGTCGTGTTGGGTCCTGGTGGAACGCAGCCAAGTTTTTAGTACGCCTAAGTGCAATGACCGTCCGTTCAGCCTCACATAAACTTTCTGGAGAGATCAAAAGAAGTCTCAGCAAGCGTTCAACCTGTGGGAGCATTCTTCGACATTCCGGCACCATATTTGCAAATGCCTTTCGGTACTCCTCAACAGATGCACCACTGAACTGATTATGGAAGAAATCAATTTCTTGCTTTAAGGAACCAGAAAGTTCTGGATATTTCTTGACTGACTTCTTTGAATGACTCAGTTAAGAGCATTTCACTTAATTCGTGGTACACTGAGATTAGATGAAGTGAAATACTCATTTAAATACTCTGAGGCACTGTCAATAACTTTGAAGAAGAACTCTACTCTATAATACTCCTCTGCATAACTGGCAGTATATATATTCCTGAGAACCTGCCGCTTGTGAGAGTCACTGGAACGTTCTAGTTCACAATCCTCCTCAATTTTCTCTTGTGCAGCAACTTCAAAAAATTCCTTAGACTTTGTTTCTGTACGAAGGGATTTGAGATTTTCTGCGGCTAATTTGACATCAGCAAGCATTCCATTAACTGTGACTTTTGAAGCCTGAAGAGCTTTATTAAGATTTTCTAGAACTTGTAGAACAGGCAGAGAAGCAAAGAGCCCAAGGACCCACTTTCCTGTTAACAGACAGTTACGAATACCATTGGCTCGTGCAGCTGTAGATGAACCAAAGTCATCTGCTGCTTTCTGAAAAGCTTCCACAGCTAGTTTACAGTTATCCAAAGCAGAATTTAACCACCGAGTTGGGCAGATTGGCTTCAGTAGTGGTGAGTTCGGTGTGTTTTCATCCTGAGCATGAATATTTAGGCAGAGATGCTTGAACTTTCCAGAGTTGTAATACATATCCCTAAGTTCATGAACATTATCTAAGCCTAAGGCATCCCTAATGAAAGGCGCTGCTTGTACTGCTTTAGGAATTACAAGATGGGTGACATGAAAAAAGTGTGAGACAATTGACACATGTTGTCCCCCCTTGAATAAAAAGTAGGGGGGATATTTCCCCCGCCCCTTCGCCCCCGCAGATGACGTCCATGGTGCCACTACCCACCTGCGGGGCTATCAGAGAGTTGCGCCAGCCCCTTTCACGGTCAACTGCGTCGGTTTCCTTCTAATTTCCTGCCTCGATAACGTCTTCTCCGATAGAGAATGGGTCTGAATTTTTATGGGGTCGAGTTTTTCAGTCTGAGTACTTCATTTTCTGAAATCATTAACACAAAGGTCTGGTATCGACCGTCAAAAGCTCGGAACTTGAGAGGTTTGTTTGGAGCAAGGTACTATAGGTTTACTGTCAGTTCAAAGTGTAGCAAACAAACGACAAAGTACTAACAGACAATCCATGGCTAAGAATGCAGCGTAAAGGGTCATGAATTACATGGGGATCCAGGGGGGCTTTCCCCCCCACCCTCGGCCTAGTTAGGATACGGCGTCCGAGGCTTGATTAGGTAAAGATAAATCTGATTAAGTCATATTCCTTCTGAAATGCCTACTAGGCCTAAAGTAGTCCTGACACCCATCTACAGCAATACCAATAATATCTACAAGTATTAACTCTACTGATATTAGTTCCCTTTAAAAAAACGCATCATTAAAGCAGCGCAAACCGTCACGGTCTCAAAATCCGACAGAAAGCAAAAGAAAGCAACAGACGAAGAGGAGAGCGAGTGCCGAGTGGAGACCTAGTACCATTACGCCACCACTCTCGCTTTCCTCACCAAAACCAAATTCCTAACAAGGAAGAAAGTTCTCGAGCGCCTGTTAAAAGTGGAGGAAGCAATTGATTATCGGTCTAATCAGCTCAAGTATATTGACTGGCTGATTTACAAATTTTAGGCATACGTGCCAAGCACTGGGGCAACTAAGGCCATTCAGCGCTGAAACGGAAATTAATAGTGAAAAAGTTTGAAAAGTGTAACCGGGGAAAAACCTCCCAATTGCACTATGAATCAGTTGCTAGGAGAGGGTGGACAGTAAGACGGAAGAAAGAGAATATGAACGGAGGTACAGCAAAAGGAATCGGCTCAAGCATGGATGTTGAACAACTGCAGGCTCATCAAGTTGCAATCGTTACAACTTTCACTCACTTCCCTTCGATAACGGAATGAGCTGACATACGCACATGCATCTTTATCTGATTGCGACTACCCGCAGGCGACTAAATAGTACCTACTACAAATTCTTTGACTGTCGTTAACAGAGGCACATTGTGTGTGCATTTGTGTGTGTGTGTATGTATGTTGTGATAAGGGGTTCGACATGTTAGTAATGAGCATGTGCAGGTATATGGAGACACCTTTTGTTGTGCAAGTTTTCCTTATATATATATATATATATATATATATATATATATATATATATATATATATATATATATATATATATATATATATATATATATATATATATATATATATATATATATATTATATATATATACATATACATATGTATATTATACACGAATATATGTATACAGTATGCATATATACATATATATATATGCAATTATAATCTTCAGTTATAATTGACAACTAGTTGACTCATTCACGTGCTTTCGTGGGGAAATAACAAAATACAAAATGAACTAGTTGCTAATGAAAGTACCGCTGTAGGTAAAAAAAAAAAAAAAAAAAAAAACTAGTCAGATGTCCGCTTAGCTTTATAATAAGATAATTGTGGTTCCAAAGAAAAATATCTTAGAATTAAGACTATAACTTGCGGTACTATTTTCAACAACAACAACAAAAAAACTCGGCCTATACTCCAGAGTGGTATTTTTAGCCGATGATGAAATCTGGATTCGCTATTTTGATTTTCCTGCAAAATGGGCGAATTGCCAAAGAGAAAGTTACGATAAAAGAGTCGTTAAAACCGTAAATACATCATCATGAACCTTTGACGTTATTCATAATATGTTCAGCCTTTTATTAAAGCACACATATATATAGCCAATAAAAACGTTTTTGATCATTTTCCCCAAGGTTATAATTCATTTCATTGTGAACATGCAACCGGCAACTCTTATCTAACAACCTATCCCACGCGAAATTCTTACGAGTCTGTCCCGCGTATTTTAAATCGTTTGCAATGTCTAAAGAAATTATACCATCCCTCCTCACAGGTTAATCAGCCAATACCAATACTGTTTGCGAATTCCAATTCAGCATCCAGCATGCAAACCTGGCTAACGCCGTGACGCTAAAAGTCTTAACTTACCCTTGACCAGCCACTTCTTCCAGAGATTTTTCTTCCACGTGACGCAGCGTTCCGTTCTCTTTCAGCTCGTTGCCCGATCCAGTCACTATGATATTTGTCAGGAGGGAATTCATGGCTGCGTTCGACGGGGGAATGAAGGGAAAAAAATGCAAATGATGAGACGATCAAGGGAGACGACGTTCTGACGTTTCGACCACAACTGTTCAGATGGAACTGGGAGTCGCTCGCTTTATAGGGCTGATGAACACCAGACGTCGAGTAAATGAGTTTCCAAATGGTCTATTTCTAAAAGTGATTTTTCCTTAATTAGCCGTAGATACAGGTGTACTCATGTAAACAGAAAGAATTTACAGTCTTCAGTTCTAGTAAAATGTATGGCTACATATAAAGAAACTTTCAATGCTTTGTTTTTTTTTTAATAAAAATCGAAAAAAGGCTAATAGGCAACTTAGTTATCCGTGGAGGCGTGTTCGTTATCTGAGCTTGCTATTGGTGGACAGGATGTGTAATCTTTCAATGCTTCTAATCCTTGGATGAGCTAGTATTTTATTCAGTTTTTTAGTGAGGCCTTGTCTTAATGGCGAATAATAATATACCATTTATCAAGTTCTAGATTATGAGCATTGTGTAGTGTGTGTGTATATATATATATATATATATATATATATATATATATATATATATATATATATATAAATTATTTCACTTCAACAGGGGTATTTGAAAATAAAATCCAGTGAGAAACCTGCAGAATATTAATATTAAGCATTATTCTTAACATATATATATAGTACATATATCTATATATAAGATATATATATATATATATATATATATATATATATATATATATATATATATATATATATATATATATTATTCAACAGGGGTGGCCTGAAACCTGCTCACTATAAATTATCAGAATTATTATGATTATCAAGGTTCAAGTGTTCTATAAATTATTATGTTCAGAGCCTTAGATCAGCCATAGGGTATCCGTTCTCACACACATCTCGTGTAAAAACAAAATTAATACATACAGTATATACCAGATCCAGGTTGTACGAATACCCTGATTTCTTGTAAAGAAAAAAAAAAAACAAGGATTTACTCTTCCCTTAAACAAACTCTTCTCACGGGCAGATTGTCAAAAGAATGAGTTATGACTTCGAAAAGGGCTGTTAAACCCAAAAAAGTCAGGCTCCTCAGCAAAGTACTGTGCACTCAAAAAGGAATAAGAAAAATCCGAACTTTATAAAATTAACAATATTTATTAATGAATCAGAGATAGCCGTAAATGGTGGTTGGGGTTACGGGGCTAGAAACCGCACTCAACTACAAAAAGAAAGCAACGGAGGGAAAGTCACAGAGGAAGAAAGAAAAAACAACAAACTCAGGATGGCGACAAAAAAAAACACAAACATACGACAGTGGAAGGCAAAGATAAGAAAAATAACCCTTAATTCTATTTATAACAATCAAATACCTAAACCTAACGTACAGTAATAACCTGACTCTTTAGCTAAATCGCATACGCACAAAATCCAACACCGTAGAATGTATCTTGAAGATGATTCTGCCGATTACCACCAGCAGCTCGAAGCCTCTATAACACCAGACAGCATCAAACGTCAATGAACGCTTTTAAATGTATATGCCCTTACCAGAGGCAAGTCTCCCTGCGATCATCACAGATCACACGTGAAGTTGATTCCGCCACCAACAATTCTCGTGTCCGTAGCACGACACCGTCAACAGTCTCACAAAAAACCGCTATCAATAATTACGCTTACCGGAGGTAAGTCTCCCTATGGACGGAGAAAGCTACAACAGAGGTGAACGCCGTGATCAAAGCTTGCACCATAGGTGATGACTGTACCCTCGCGCGGCACAGGTCTCAAGAGAGCAGACACAGGCGACGAATCGTTGAATATTGTCCTGCCGCAGAATACCCACAGGAAGTAGCAAAGCTGAGTTAAGCTGTGGCACTTTATGCACTTGTCGCAAGGCAGACGAAAGGGGCAGGCAAGGGCAAGGCCCAAAAATGCAGCAGATCTCTCGCTCAGACAACTGGGGCGGAACTCCTCTTGAGAGACGAAGATCCCACATACACCAGACCTCCGCTGAATCACCCAACAACTCAAAAATATATATGAAAATAAAAGAGAAAATGATCCCACATGGCTGTGTTGCTAGTAACAAGCGAAACATCCGGCGGTGGGGAACAAAACAGCCCAAACCTTCATTTAAGAGCAAAAATTAACAAAACTTAAAGTTAACAGCTACGTTACTGGGCTTAAAAAGAAGTTAACTTTTCATGTTAATATATATATATATATATATATATATATATATGTTATCTCTTTGTATATATATAAGATATATATATATATATATATATATATATATATATATATATATATATATATATATATATATATATATATATATATATATATATATATATATATATATATATATTATATATATATATATATATATATACATATATATATATGAAAATATAACTAAACTTGTAACGTATGTAAACTTGTGCTCTATAGAATTCCGGACCGCTCGACCGATCTAGATGAAATTTTGCAGGCGGCCCTCATTTGACCCAAGGAAGATTTTTGAATAGGTTTCAAACCCGTACCCACTCCCTCCGGGATCCTTTATTTACTGCAGGTCCTGGCAGATACCCAGCCATGGGAGAGCATTTTGGGCTAGTGTGAAACACGGAGCGTCGGGAACGTAGGTTCGTACACTTTCTCGCTCAATGTCGGGCCAAGTAACGTGACTGGAATTGCAGCCACACTTAGAAAAAATTTCCTGCATCTCCTTAGAATTCTTTTGTTGCGTAAAGTATGTGTACTATCATTGAAAATGCTTTTCTTCTCTGTGATTAGTAATTCTGTCTAGAATTCATTGCTTTAAATGAACATGTTAATCAAAACCAGACCACGTGTTACTCCCTTTCTAAGGTAAATGATCGACTGTCATTTAAAGTTTTCCCCGGCAGCACCAGGTCGGTCAACTAGTATGTATATGTATATATATATATATATATATATATATATATATATATATCATATCCAGTTCTTCACAAGATTAAATAAACGACAACTCATTAAAAAAAAAAGATGTCCTTGACAACCATATCAAGACTGCATTCTAAGTAATGCCACGTAACATTTCACCCACTCACTCTTCTCATTTATTGAGATTCCAAATAGTATGCTAATTAATCAACCACCTCCTCACTCTCTGTGACGTCAGGTAGACTCATTTCTATAAATAAATCAGATTTTCATTCTCTTCTTTTCTTCAAGTACTTTTTCAGTCATTGCTTCCATGTAGACTGGTCTTCCACAAGCCTCCAAGAGACAAGGTTATACCTGTTGAGCAGCATTTTCGCTCATATACTTGTGGAACTTGACTCCAGAACTTCCTGCCTTACTCTGCGTTTCGAGAATCATTTACTATTGAGCAAAAAGTTTATCAAATCTTAATAATGAAAGACTGTTGGCAACTTTTTAAAATCTTATTGCCCGTCTCCATCACATCTTGAATTAAACTTCTGAATTCTATTTATACTTTTATTTTTCACTGCACTCTTAGCATATTCCCCTTTCCTACAGGTACTATTTTGGCAAGGGTTCCACTGAGCTAATAGAAAAAGTCCCTTCTTTTACTTTAAGCAATCTTGCGATAACTGTCTAGCCACAACTTCCCACACCGACTTGTGGACTTCGGTAGTCTTCAAACTGCTTGCTTCAGTAGCTGTTTCTTTCCTTCTGTTTCCAAGCTTTGGAATTCTTCCCCAGCTTCAGGTTTCCCTGAGTTAAAGCTCACATGGTGAGGTGGTAAATTGGGTAAGAGGTACCCGGACAGTTTAACTATGGACAGTTTGCCTATTGGACATTAAGCCTACGGATAGTTTGCATACTAGCGAACAACTGTTCCATAAAATACTGAAGGTATTCTTGTGTGTCTCTACAGCTAGTAAAGAAGTGGTATATTTATCTTATTTTCGACAAGTGTCTGTTAAAATGGAAATAAATAAACATTTATTTAATATTATATATATATATATATATATTATATATATATATATATTACTCCAGCTAGTAAAGAAGTGATATATTTACCTTATTTTCTATGTTTCGGTTAAAAAGAAAGAAGTTAAAAATCCGAAATCCTTGGAATCAGATCTGTTGCGATTTTTGGAATTTTTCGAATTTGGGAACTGTGGGGTCAGGAGCATTATCAAACATCACTGTTTTCCTTTTTTTCGTGTCCTTTTCATTATAGTTATTTATTCATTATAGTTTATTATTATTTATATTAATATACTATTAAATGAATAAGATAATTAAGGTCATCACTAATAAGGTAGAGGGACGATTAAGACCACATGTTCACTAACACGTCAGCAAAAGCATTTCGTAAGACGCAAAAATATACATAACCAAAATAGCTGCAATTCAGCTTGTGAATTTTAACGATAAGTAAGACTATAAATATGAAATGCATTTCATCATATCGATCTTGACGACGGTTGTTCTTTACTGAGTAATTTTTGCCATCAGCAGTCAAAAAATCACGCTCACGGCAATGTTCAGACTTAGCGCCGTACCCACAATATGTGATCGAAAATATGTCTATAAGTGGAACAATAGTAGAGGGCTGTCATTGGCTAACTTTTCCCCCGTGGCAACCAGCCAGCCAATCAGGATTTAGCTGTATTCTGTCTGAGAAAGATTGTTTTGCTCATTAGAGGCTGACAATGACGTAAGTGCGTGTGTTTTGAATGCAGTACTTCGTTTTTAACAGTGTGTGTATTTTACTCATTACAGGAAGAATAGAATGAACGCCTTCTCACTATTTTGAGGTCAGAATTGTTGGGTCAGGGATTCTTCAGCAACTAAAGAATTTTTTTTTTTTTTTTTTTTTGCTTCAGTGGCTATTTACTAACGCTGCGTTGACATACCTTCAAAACGAAATTCATCTCTTTAATCTCTCGGTCTCGGCGAATGTTAGTCGATCTCTGTTTACCTTTGCGATCCGAGCGACTGACAACAACAAAATTTAAGTTTTTTTTTTTTTTTTTGTCTTCCAAAGATGTATTGCCTGGACGACACATTTTTTAAAACATTATGAACACTCACACAAACTGTGTGCATATGTGCTAATACCTATTGGTTAGACAGTGGTTCTTGAACTTTTTTGTCTTGCGCCCCCCTTATGTATAGACCCCACGCCCCCTACCCCTGAAATTTTTGCCTAGTATAATCTATAAACAATATGTTGTCTATTTGTATGCTATTATACTTATCATAACAATAAAAGACAACTCATAAACAAGATTTAAAATTAAAATTTACTTATATTTTGAATTTTTGGCATGTTTTGAGATAATAATTAGAAAATATATGGAAGCAGTGATAACGTTTTTGGCAATTTTCTAATTAACATCACAAATTGAAAAAATAATAGGCACCATCTGGCAACTCTGCTTGCGCCCCCCTTGGAAGCTTCTGGCGCCCCCCTAGGGGGCGCGCCCCCAGTTTAAGAATCACTGAGAGTAATTTTTTTATAGCAGTATCTTTTCCTGAGAGAGAGAGAGAGAGAGAGAGAGAGAGAGAGAGAGAGAGAGAGAGAGAGAGAGAGAATGATAATGCCAGGCTACAGATATATTTAAGAATCTGACAACACTTTTGATAATGTTCAAATATAAACTTATTCAATCAGTATTCAAATCATATAACGAATAAAAGTTAAAATTTTATGAGTAAAATAAAGTTGGGAAAAATTTAGTGCATTAAGAACTATACTGATCGCAGAGTACGGACGGTTGAATTCCTATTGTCATCTGAGATGAATATCTTGAGAGTTGTGAAAAAAGAAGAAGAAAAAAAATGTCTTCATAACAGTCAATGGACCCCGGTATAGTTACACTTCCTCATCTCTCGTACTTTAATATGGCCCTCGCGCTGTTCCTACAATTTTTATTTTTTACATGCATGTTTGCAGAAATAAACAGAACAATCAACTTTCTGGGCTGCTTTCAAACCACAAGGTCGGCTTCATTTGCATCTGCGAGGGAGGGAGATCTTGAAACGCAGCCTTCGCTTGACGGGAAAGATTTATGAGAGTATGGGATTGGAAAGGAAATTTTACGACCGGATTACAGGACCCTCAATGGAAGGATCACGGGTTAGCATCAGCCAGATTGAAAGTCTTGAGGAACTTTGGCTGGATGAATAAATGTATGTATATATATATATATATATATATATATATATATATATATATATATATATATATATATATATATCCATTTTAACAGACACTTATCGGAAATAAGGTAAATATACTACTTCTTTACTAGCTGGAGGAGTAAATGTGTATATATACATTTATTCCTCCATAAATGCATATATATAAATAGATAGATAGATAGATAGATATATAGATAGTTAGATAAATATATTTCTTCCCACTTTAACTAACACTTTTCGAAAATAAGGTAAATATACCACTTCTTTACTAGCTGGAGGAATAAATGCATATAAGTTAAGTGTTCTTTAGTTTTCACCAGACCACTGAGCTGATTAACAGCTCTCCTAGGGCTGGCCCGAAGGATTATACTTATTTTACATGGCTAAGAACCAACTGTTTACCTAGCAACGGGACCTACTGCTTATTGTGGAATCCGAACCACATTATAACGAGAAATGAATTTCTATCACCAGAAATAAATTCCTCTAATTCTTCATTAGCTGGTCAGAGAATCGAACGCGGGACCAGCAGAGTGCTAGCTGAGAACGATACCAACCCGTCCATTGAGGAACACTTAATGCTAAAATATGTATAGTGAAATAAACATGAAATTTTTAATACATAAAATATATTCTTTCATTCCTTACATGCCATCGCGGTGTATATATCATTTATCGTCTCGTGTTTCATACAATATCGTAGCTTAAATGTCATGGATGACAATGCAACCAAAAAATCATAGGTAGGGCTACCAATATGAAAATAACAAGCAAAAGATTCAAAATATTAAAATGAGCGGGGATGCGCGCAGAAAATAGCCTCATCTTTATTTCACTATACAAATTTTAGCATTATACTGAAGTACATAATTCATATATTCGAACTATCAAAATTCAAAACTGTCCGTAGGCATAATATCCAGTAGGCAGATTGCCCATAAGCAATCTGTCCGACAGACCACAATAAGCTGTAGGTCCCGTTGCTAGGTAACCAGCTGGTTCTTAGCCACGTAAAATAAATCTAATCGTTCGGGCCAGCAACTAGGAGAGCTGTTAAGCAGCTCAGTGGTCTGGTTAAACTAAGGTATACTTAATTCTGACAGACTAGCGTAGGCGAGGCAGTAAAAGTACTGGAGCATGTAATTACATTAACATTATCTGACATGGGATCAGAACAGTAGATGGGTATGCCAGTGATTTTTTATAGCTGTAATCTATTATATTTTTTAGGCTCTCTCTCTCTCTCTCTCTCTCTCTCTCTCTCTCTCTCTCTCTCTCTCATACCTGTTTGTTTTTTATGTAACCTAATCAACTCTGCATTGAGCTTAACTGAAGCTCTGTAATTCCGATGGGTGAGACTCATTCATTCAAAATATAATTAGAAGAACTTTATCTCGTTTAAGTCTTGTAGATTTTGATAATAATGTTGGCAAAAGAGTATAATTAATTTAATGTAAAAATTATGAAAATTTTTTAGGCTACTTTGCTCCTGTCGTGTATAAGTGAACAACGAATGTGACGATATAAATTGCAAAAAGAAATTCGAGTCTATACGGTATTTAACGAAATTTGCGTATGAATTTATTAACTAATTGTCCGTTTACTCTAAGACATGTGTGAGTCTAGATCTATTATATATGTATGTGTGTCACTGTTCATTTGCCTAATAAAAACATATATGCGCTTATCTGCATGAAAACCTTCACAGAACGGACGCATGCGCAAAGAGCGAAATTTTCAGGGCCTGGCGGAAGCACGAAGGAAACTCACAGACCTGTTGTCCCTTCGTCTGACCTTTCTCTGAGATGTCTAAAATATGAACAAGGTGAACTGCATCTGACATACAGCAAATCCTTCCAAGGAATCTATGAAAATTCATGAAAGACCCTGAAGAAGAAGAAGAAGAAGAAAAAAAGAAAAAGAAGAAGAAGAAGAGCAGCTAAAAGTAAATGAAGATTATTAGGAACCAGCAATTAGTGAGACCCAACGAGCCATGGAACCTACGCCAGAAACTGGGAAACCTTGAAAGCAGTCAGTGGATCGTCCTCCTTCATAATAATGGTGGCAATCTACTGAGTTTACAAGCACGGTTTAAACTTGGTCACGCATCGCGCATCGATGCCATCTACCGAGCCTTCGTCTAGCTAGCATGAGCCTACTTCATTTCGATCAACGGGTTGCCTAGCGTCGAGACTATCCGGCAACTGGAGAGGTGGCCCCAAGAAACGCAGCAGAACTTACCCTCCTCAAGAACGCGGAAGCGTATCAACAAGACATGAATGATTAATTTTCGCATCCATTATTCGTGACATCCCCTGCGAACAATAACTGCATGGCCGTCAACTCGAACCGAATCATTTCCTCAAAAACATCTCTTGCCAGGTATCACGTTTTTGCGACATCTTACGTGAGGTGAATTAGACGAACATTCCATTTTAACTCTTCATAATTCTGTTGTATGCTTTAGTGAGTATTCCCGTCATTTCTAAGACATTCTTCTCTCAAACCTAAATCGTCTCAAAGGCATACTGCCCTTGACATCGGTAAGGTGCAGAAATTATAACTTTTGTTTTCATGCATATATCACCCCTTTATATTAGGGCTACTCCGTTGGCTTGATCGTTATTAAATTTACCAGTAACCTCTGATAAATCTTATGCTTTCTCAAACATATTGTGACTTGGCCAATACGATTCCTTTGGTTTGGTCTGCTAGGTGATTCTGTCCTCAAAGTTTTGGTAGTTTACTTATTCATATGTGAACAATACCTCTTTCGAGAGCTTCACAAGGTGAATTTTCAAATTTTTCTGAAGAATCTTTTTGGAATAAGGTTTCTTTGTTGCATTTCTTTATGGAAAATATCATGTCTACGCAGCCAGCGAAGTGTCGACACTGCAGAGTTCTGTGTATTCGGGAAAGAACACATTATTTGCAAGTGTCAAGATTCCGAAAATGGCAATTTTAAGAGGTTGGTATGGTTTCCCTTTCGGTTTTATGCTGGTCCGCTGGTATAGTGGTTAGTGTCGTGGCATGCCACTCAGATGTCGCGGGTTCGCATCCCCCAGGGCGATGGAAAATCACTGTCTCTGTATCATGATCAGCTACTGCTGCAGTGTGGGGTCTGTGGTGGGAGGTTGAAACCGATATTCTTTGGAAGCTTGAATTTCAAGTCAGTGGCCCCTTTGGTGTGCTTGTTCCATTTGAATTGGTTTCATCTACTGGAATAATAATAATAATGACTTGACACTAAATTTCGCCAGAATTATTAGTTAACTCATTAAAGGCCCTTCTTTCTAACGAAACTTGGGGGTCTTACTAGAAAACCATAGCCTTACAGTGAGGTTAGGTTCAGGTGGAGCCAGGGACATCCATTACCTTTGACGATAGATGAAGGGACCATAGGGTGACTCAGCCCCCTTGGTCAAGTAGACTGACGGCCCACAGGTTAGGTTAGGTTAGGTTAGAGAGGGAGAAAGGATTAGGTTAGGATGCATCCCTTCATTCTGTAACCTACAACGTTTGAACTCAGGTTAGGTTGGAGGGTTGTCCAGAGAGTAGGGAAGATTCTTATGGCCTGTCCACACTAGGAAACATTGGTTGGAAACAAAGTTTGCAAACTGTTTGCAAACAGTTTAGAAACACTTTTTAACCGTATACAGTATTTGTTTCCTATCCAGAATGGATAACATTTAGTGTTTCTGTGTGTATATGTATATATACACATGTATAATGTACTTATATATATGTATGTATGTATGTATATGTGTATATATGTATGTGTATGTATAATTACATATATACACTTAAACATTCATGCTTATACATATGTATATGTACGTATACTTACACGCCAGAAGCAAGTCAGCATGACACGCTCCTTTTCCTAAAAACTTCCTCACCTATCTCTTTTTCTTTCTCTTATCACTCCTTGAGTCCATCAAAACTGCCAAGTAAAATACAGAGGCTACTGCACCAGCAGGCATCCTTCCGACGATTGAGGTCTGGACAGGAAACATTGTTTGCAGACAGCTTCCAAGCTGTTTGGAAACGGTTTCCAAACTGTTTACAAACAGTTTCCAAGAAACTGTTTTCAAACAGTTTGCAAACTTTGTTTCCAAACAATGTTTCCTAGTGTGGGCAGACCTTTAGAGTAAGGCAGAACGCAGTAAACTAGGCCAGGTTAAGTTAGGTTAAGATGGGTTAGGAAACACCGCTGTATTTCTCCTATGTTTTACATTCCCTCACAGCCCGCCCCCCCCAACAAAGACTTTCCCATTTCAGTCCTCCAACGAACACCAGATTCGTCCAAATCTCAATAAAAACTATCAGGAAAATAAATTTTGCATCCATACTGCATTATAGGTTATAAAGCAACACTGGCCATTATTTAAGAGATCAATCAAAAGCCATATCTAAGGAACAGAACAAGATTCTGGGAAACCAGACAACCGGATATGACGTAGCCCTCTTTCTCCCGCCAGAGAGCTTTCACATTATAACAAAAGAAGCAGCAGAATGCGTGTCGCATTAGTCCATAACAAGACTTGCTTGCCACGTCTAAGTGAGTGAAGGTTACCCTTCTCTCTCTCTCTCTCTCTCTCTCTCTCTCTCTCTCTCTCTCTCTCTCTCTCTCTCTTTATTTATCCTTCCTATTCATGTACCCACTTATCTATTCATTTCTTTTAGAGACGGAGCTACAGAACAGATGTTTAGCGAAATAATAAATAAATTTACAACTGTTGCCTTTGATAAAAATTTCACCCTACAGAAGATGATTCACAGGAAATAAATTTATGAAATTTATTAGCAATCCATGTGTTGTCAGGAAGCTCTAAATTTGGCATTGCGAATGCTAATAAGGTCATCACTGCCGTGTAAAATCATTTCATTGTATTTCAGTGAAAGGAACACGACTTAAAACCACCGACTCATTTATGCGTATCAACAACTACTCTCCCAATATGTCATAAGAACGTGTCAGTAACTTGTCGCATACACTTCACAAACAGGCTGAATACACGTCAATAACTTGTATTCAGCTTGTAGTAGTCCTAACCGCTACTTCATACGATTATTAGCTTTTGCCAGAAATTCGTCCTCCACTTACGGTTGCTGACTTGGTTTCAACATGTTTGTGATATGTATGCAATGAGTTGCCGACATGTTTACGACATTTTACTGCATTAAGGACGCACTCTAAAGCCCCGTGACCATAACTATGATGATCGTTACCTAACATTATGTTGAGTTTTTTTACTCTTTACTCTTACTTTCATTGACAAATAGTTTTCTGTAAAAAAGATAGCTATTTGTCTGACCGTCCGCACTTTTTCTGTCCGCTCTCAGCTCTTAAAAACTACTGAGGCTAGAGGGCTGCAAATTGGTATGTTGATCATCCACCCTCCAATCATCAAACATACCAAATTGCAGCCCTCTAGCCTCAGAAGTTTTTATTTTATTGAAGGTTAAAGTTAGCCATGATCGTGCGTCTGGCACCGCTATAGGTGCCAACAACACACGCCACCAACAGTCCGTAGCTGAAAGTTTCATGGGCGGCGGCTGAGAGTTGCATGGGCCGTGGCTGAGAGTTTCATGCAGCATTTATATGCTGTACAGAAAATCTGATTGTGCCAAAGAAACTTCGGCGCATTTCTTACTTGTTTTATTTTACTTGTCACGTCCACGCTTTTATCTGTTCAACTTCTCCAACTTTATTTTGGTACTGTTGCCACCTCAATAATAATAATAATAATAATAATAATAATAATAATAATAATAATAATAATAATAATAATAATAATCTCAAAATCACATGAGTCAATATTCCTCAAAAGTTCAGGCGAAGACGCAATGCATTACTACCCTGAAGCAATTTCCCCTTTATTTCATTAATTTACTTATATTTTTACCTATTTGTTTGTCTATTTATTTTTCAGTTTATTTTTTGTTTTCCGATAACTGGTCTCTTCTTTTTGCATTTCCTATTACTTTATGTTGCTTCTTCCAAATGAGCACCATATTCTTCGGAAGCTTGAATTTCAAGTCAATGACCCTGTGGGATTGTTCCATACAAATAGGGTTTATCTCCTGAATAATAATAATAATAATAATAATAATAATAATAATAATAATAATAATAATAATAATAATAATAATAATATTAATAACAATATTTTGTTGAATAAAATGGCTGCATTTTGATGTGCAGGAAAAGCGAATTTATTAAAAGAATTGAGAAAATTCAGTATAAAATCAGTTCGCCAAATGCAGCCATTTTATCCAACAAAACTTGCCTCAAGTAGGGTCTTCTTCCTTCGTATAATAATAATAATAATAATAATAATAATAATAATAATAATAATAATAATAATAATAATAATAATAATAATAATAATAATAATACTCTTTAAAGATAGATCAAACCAGTTGACAAATATGTAAATCCTTGTTCAATTTCCTTACTCCTGTTCGTTCTCATTCTTTTCCATTCGTTCCATTACCTGATGGAGAGAAATAAAGGAAAAGGAATAGGGAGGAAATGTAAGATAATAATGGCCAAAGTCTAAAGAATTCTCAATACTTGATTATATCTTTCCTAATTTTTTTATTTTTCTAAATCGGTTCATCTTTCATAGTTTTGCCGAAAGTTAACGATTTTGTTTATATTTCTATTTTTCATTTGTGTCAGTAACCTAAATGTTGTAACGCCAGTTTTAGTAACCATAAATCAATCAATCATTGTCCTGCCGTCCGATAATGAGAAAGAAAAGGACAGAAAGAAAGAAAGAAAGAAAGAGATATTAAGAGTGAAAGCGGCAGTTTTACAATTTTCAACTTGAACTTAATCAAAACAAGTGTATTTTTTTTATATATAAATTTCACGCTCTTTTTCAGTCCCGTCGACACTAAGTTTACAACAAACAGTTGACGTGACGAAAACCTAGCGAGGGTTGATTATCTTCATCAAAAGAAAAACAGAATCATGACAATGAATAACAGGTACACAGATTAGAGAAAGAGAAAGAGAATTTTCCAAACAAGGCCACGTGCCAATAGTAACATTGATCATGGTAAAATAATAATTTTCCAAACAAGGCCACGTGCCTCTATATATATATATATATATATATATATATATATAGTAACATTGATCATGGTATAAAATAATAATCCCTTCCCTCCGTTGTGTTAGGATATGTGAGTATATCAAAATAAGACTGTATTATTAAGCATCTCTCTCTCTCTCTCTCTCTCTCTCTCTCTCTCTCTCTCTCTCTCTCTCTCTCTCTCTCTCTACGTAGTGTCTGGATATGGGAGCATATCAAAATGAGACAGTATTAGTGTTAATCATAAAAACTCTCTCTCTCTCTCTCTCTCTCTCTCTCTCTCTCTCTCTCTCTCTCTCTCTCTCTCTCTCTCTCTCTCTTTTAGTAGTGTCTAGCTATAGGAGTATATCAAAACGAAACCTTCAGTGTTAGTAATAAAAGCTCTCTCTCTCTCTCTCTCTCTCTCTCTCTCTCTCTCTCTCTCTCTCTCTCTCTCTCTCTTTACGTAACGCCTCAATTATTAGTTTAATCCACCCATTCCCTGTCCGGTCACATTCTATTGTTGACTTTGATTGGATAAAGAAGACGCCAGTCGAACGCAACCAATTCAATCAAAGAAAACGTCACATCACATCGGTGACTCTTCTAAAAAGCCCTCAATGGCGACAAGTTCAACAGAGGAGACCAACTTTAGCACGCAAGAGGTATTCAACCTTATTTGTTTTCGAGTCACGAGAGGTGATTATGTATAGTAGAAATAACTGCACGATCACTGTGATAAAAGTGTTTTTTATTCAACTCGAGAGAAAAAAGAGCAGAGAAGATCGGACATTTTGTCTTTGCTTTTTGTCATTTATTTCTTTTGTTCATCTTTCCTAAGCTGCAGGTTTATTGTGAAGCTCGCGTAGGGTCGCTTGTGCACCTTGCGAGAGAGAGAGAGAGAGAGAGAGAGAGAGAGAGAGAGAGAGAGAGAGAGAGAGAGAGAGAGAGAGAGAGAGAGAGAACGCCGACAGTAGCTAAATCGTTAGAACTCAAAAAGTTCAAACTTATTGAACAAGTTGACATGAGAACCACTTCACAATTTATATGTTGTTTGTCTTATTTTTTTTTACATATTATTTATCTTATTTTGAACCATTACACCGCTAGGACCAGGAAGAGAAAGAGAGAGAGAGAGAGAGACATGCCAATCCATACTTTAACTCTGCTGTTCTATTTAATTCCCACCACGCAATTTCATCTCGTTGTAGGAATGGTCAGTCATTCAATACGAACAATTATACATTACAAACATTATTTTCAATGATAACCTCATGATACAATGATACAATGTCATTAAATTCTGTACGCACACCTGTAATTTCTCATTATATTCCAAGTGCAAAAATTGTAATGATTTTGATGGTGAAGCATATATCATACTGCCCCTGTGAGTGACAGTCAATATAAGTTATCCTGGTGACCCAGATCTCAGTAATTCAAACGACATGGAATGCAGAATTTAGGCCAAAGGCCAGGCACTGGCATCTATGAGGTCATTCAGTGCTGGAAAGGAAATTAAGATTAGGTAGGTTTGAAAGGTGTAACAGCAGAAAAGCCTCGCAGTCGCACTATAAATAATGGTTAGGAAAGAGTGGATAGGAACGTGGATGAAACATAATATGAATTGAGGTACAGTAAAAGGAATGAAAGGGGTTGCAGCTAGGGGGCGAAGGGACGCTCCAGAGAACCTTCAGTAATGTCTACAGTGCACCCCGTGAGGTGACTGACCGCAGTACCCCAACTATGGGGAGTAGTTCATACCCCAAAGATGAGGTGAGTCTTATTACCTATTTCGAGGCTTGACTACAAAGTCTACCCCAAAGCCGAATCAAAGTCCTTCAAAAAGAAGGCATCGTGCTTACCCCATACAAATGGGAAAAAAGCGCGTTAAAAAAAAAAGAAGAAGATTACCTGCTTGTGATCCATCTTCACCTCAATGCCTTTCAGGAAAGAATTAAATATATCTACTCTTTGTCTACAGGGCAGGGGAAGAGTAAAACCATAGATAAAGGTATATATAAAATAAGCCTACTAAAATTCCAGATATATTGAGTGGACGGATGTAATGGTGCCTTGGTAATTTGCGACATACACATAAGCGTTACCTAAGCCTGGATTGACCTCGTGTCAGTTGTCAATCACGGTCGATATTTCTTTAGCTTGCATGGATGTATGATAAATAGCATTCTAATGCCAAATAAATCTAAAATGAGAAAACAAAACAAAATTGATACTTAAAAGAAATCAGCTCACAGTAGGAAATATGTTGGATTAATGAAAAATCTCTAACATTTTTGCAGCCCAGTGGCAGTTCATTATTCAAATTTCATATAAAACAATCGTCTAATCTTTAGCAGCTGAAGTTGTATACTGTGATCCATAAACTGAGTGGGCATAGAACACGTCAAGCAATGTATTTAAAAAAGTACTACTTCTTAGCAGACTATTATACCTTATCATACACATTATGAGACTAAAGCACCCATATACCTCTATAGTGTGGCCTGATGAGATTCATCAGTAATAAATGAGTTTCTGGCTCAGAGTATCCAGATTTTTATTTGCTTGTCTACTATTTCAATGAGTGATTGACAAGCGAAATGGCATTGCAAAAAGAAAGGCCAGAAAGTCTTAAAAAAAAAAAACCTATTGTTCCACATCTTCCCTTGAGTGAAACATGCTTCAGCTGATCAGGGAACTGGGGCAATTTGTTCATGAATATTGTATCTGAGTACCAGAAATCCGTTTTCCTTTAAGGGTATGGTGACAAAAGTAAATAGAGGCGACTACTCTAGATGAATATATCAATACCCAAGTTCAAGTTCACCGAAGGGTATGATGATGATGAGAGAGAGAGAGAGAGAGAGAGAGAGAGAGAGAGAGAGAGAGAGAGAGAGAGAGAGAGAGAGAGAGTTTGAAATCTGTGCCACCAGAATCAGACGAAATTTGTACATTACCGAGCACAAATGATTTTAAGTCTAACCGTGACTGGTAATCGTCCTTTGTTCAGTCTAAGGAAAGCCCAGCAAATAAAATGTTCGAATGATGTATATAGATATGAAAATATTGGTTCTCGAAGAGCGCATCAGTCAGTGACCTGGACGTAGAAACAATTAAATAACAAAAATTCAAAAGTGAAGAAATGCGTGTGATGAAGTGCAATCTGCAACTAGCACATAAACTTCTTGAGACTCGCCCCAGAATAAGACGAAGGTGACTAATCAGTCGTAAGAAGGAATTAGAGATTGTTGGGAATGTTGAAAAATCAGTTTTTGACGTTCTGAATAGATTCTGAAAATAAGGAAGGCTACAAAAACAAATTCACTAACAAGTTTTTTTCCTAAATTTACAACAAGAAAAATAAGCTTTTAGAGTCTTACCTAGCACTGAATTGGAAAAATAAATAGGTACGTCAGAGTTGGTCAATTGATCGCAGTAAATCAGGTCGAAGTGATGAGGTATTCAGCCAAGTCGTGACTGGAATAAGATCAACCAGGACCCACGTGACAAAAATACTGTTCTGGTTTCAAAAACAATTGATCATGTTCTTCAGACTTGCCATAATGATTTTTTTGAAAAGCAGTACAAACTTATTAAAAAAAACTCCAAATCTCAACTGTTCGTGGAGACTGCAATTACATTGTACGTCATTCTGCCCAACATTGCGCGGTACAGATATGTTATTGAGAAATCGAAAATACTCTAATGTGGCAGATGGTTGTTAAAAAAAAAAAAAAAGTGAAAAACCAGACATTACCGGAACTTTTCAAGCTTATTAACCATGCTTTCAGGAAATGGAGACATAAATGCTTTTGTAAACACCCACGGTACGCAAACATAGGCAACCTTCTAGCTGCCAAATCTGTTTGCACAAATCTGACCTTCGCCCAAAATTGCTTCGCTTCAGATTAGTGAGGATATTCACTTACACGTGACTGATCCTTTTGTTTTGGAATAACTGTAATGGACGATTGAAGAACGGAAGAGATGAAGTGAGGCGTTCAATTTCTTTACTTAAACAACACCAAAGGTAATTCAGGAAGCTGCCTTCAAGTCAGGCATCACTAGGAAACAGGTAATTTATAAGATATTTTGTCATCTATTTAATAGATACCTGTTATCACCTGCTTGTATCCTAGGGTAGGATAAGGTAGCAGATAGAATGGAGGGAGTGTATTATTATTATTATTATTATTATTATTATTATTATTATTATTATTATTATTATTATTATTATTATTATTGGTAGAACTAAGCCAGAGCTAATACTTAGAAATACCTTGTTATTATTATTATTATTATTATTATTATTATTATTATTATTATTATTATTATTATTATTAGCTTCCTAAGGAAAGGAAAAACAAATAGTCTTAATTATATTTATTTGTTAATAAACAGTATCTGGTATAATTACGTTTATTGTGAGGAACTCGTCGCAGCTAACTATTTACTTATTTTCGCTTTATTTCATTTATTCATTCATTTATTTCCTGACTACATATGGAGATAATTAAAATAATTCTTAAATTTTGGCAGATTGTGCAAATCTTGTGATAATGTGAGTTTTTATTTAACTTTTTAGCGAAAAATATATTGATAAACGTTCCCGTTTTCTTCATTGTCAGTGGGAAGATGACTTTCTGAATGTGTACTTTCGCGTTACTTGTGTTTTGGTGAAATTTATTGTCATTTTCGCGCTCGTTAGCGATGTAAATGAGTAAGTATATTACGAAATGTGGTTATTTTAATTAGGATATAAATCTGATGCGTTGAAATCGCTGTAATGTTGTTTGTTCGAAAGGAATTCTTTAGCCCAAGGCTTCTGTATGTTATCTTTGGCCAGAGTTAGAAATGGCGTGCGGCAGTTATTAGCCTTAGTGAGACATTTTCGTTATTAACCTCTGCAAGATTCATGTGAAAAGAGTTTAAAATGTGAATATTATGATAGCCTAGTGGAATAAAAGTAACATGTAAAGTTACGGTAGATAATTACATAGGTCTTTCGCAAATACCAAACTAGGCTAATGCGTTTATTCGTCTGGAGATGCTATACGCGTGATTGATCTTAATTTCCGTCATTAATATTTTTGAGCAGCTAGAGCAATAATCAAAAACAAATCCACTGAGTTTTGTAGCGTGAAATAGCCTATGCCGTAGGCTAAGTGTCTTTTCAGCAGTTTCCCAGCATATTAATCAAATGTACAATTTTCTGCCAGTAAGTGTGCGTGTAGGCTAAGCTGTTTAGACATAGGCCTGCCTAGAGCAAATTGTGTATGTAGCCTAGACTGATATTGGCATAGCCAAGGACATCTTTGTTCTTTTGAGTTCGGGTCATTTAGGCCGTAAGCACATTTAAGTGCAAAATGGAGGCCATATTTAGTATCAGCCCCTTGGGGATATTCATAAAACATAAAATAATGACGGTAAGTACCATAAACACAGTGGTAAATACCACGAACGTAACGTCTTACGTTGTTTTGGATGTTACGACCTAAATGACTTACGGCCGAAACGACCAGGACCGGTTCTTTTGAGGGTCTTATGTTAGGGATAACCATGGTAATCATCCTATTCATTCTGTTGACTTTTTACTGGGAAATTTACCAGTTACAGTTTCAGTGCCATTACTGTAAGATTTTGGTAATTTTGAAGATTCTGGGTAATTTTGTTGCAGTGGCCTAAACCATAAACTGCTGATGTATAATATCTGCGCCATTTAAATGTCAGTTAGGCTAGTTAGTTAATGGTAAGGTATGAAAGGGAGTAAGAGGGCTAACATGGACTTCTAGACTCTACCTGCTAATAGACAATTTAAATGTAAATGTACTAGATTTTTCCCAAGTCTCAGTTTGATGATACTCTCATACATAGTCCTACTCCTTATTGTCATTGGGTATATTTAGCTCATTTTTGGCAAATGCTCATGAGCAGTTGAACCACAGAGGGTAAATAATATCCAGAGGTGTTATCTATATACCGGTACTACGTAGTTAGGTGCTCCTCCACCAGGCCGGCGCTGCAGAGCCTTGCGGCCATATTGAAAGGTCTGGTGACTGAGGCGATTGAACAGAGGCGTAGTGTGATTGTGATTTTTTTCTGCCCTGATCGCAATAATGGTAGTGTGATTGTGATTTTTTTCTGCCCTGGTCGCAGTAATGGTAGTGTGATTGTGATTTTTTTCTGCCCTGATCGCAATAATGGTAGTGTGATTGTGATTTTTTTCTGCCGTGATCGCAATAATGGTACGATGCGTGGCTTATAATTGCCAAAATGAGAAAAACAATTTTTCAAGAGAAAGTGGGATATCATTTCACAGGTAAACAACGCATAATAGAATTTATTTATCGTTAATGTTGTGCTTGTCAGATTTATGTCGTCATAGCAGCAGACCCGCTTTCTCTCTTCAGCATTCATATATTCAGTATATTATCGTGGCACATGAATGTAGTGGCAGTTTAATTTTGGTATCAGAACACCATTAATATTGTACATGCTGCATGATATAAAGTAAGAACGGTCTTGATCGTTATTGAAAATGCCTAGTAGTACGTAGGCCTATAGGTATTACACTAGATGTGTCACCCAGTCTCGTCTTTTAAGCATGTTACTGTGATGCATAAGAACACCTGCTGTATTTTGTCAGTCATTGAGAATTACCTGCAGTATATAGACTTGCAGGATAGTGTCTGTGCCGTCATTTTTTTATTTTTCAGTTGTAGACATCAAACGGAGTGTTAGAGTTGTTTAACAAAATGCACATCACCATACATGGTTTCTCAACAAAATTCCGAAAAATCACACTTGGGAGAGTGTTTCAGGACAGAGTAAACAAAATGTAGAAAATATCTCCTATTATTCGATTCTAAGTAAAAATAGCTGTCTTTTAGTTTTCTGTAAAAGAAAACTATTGTGCCGGCTTTGTCTGTCTGACTGTGCTTTATTCTGTCTGCCCTCAGATCTTAAAAAGCTGCTGAGGCTAGAGGGCTGCAAATGGGTATGTTGATCATCCACCCTCCAATCATCAAGTATACCAAATTGCAGTCCTCTAGCCTCAGTAGTTTTTATTTTATTGAAGGTTAAAGTTAGCCATAATTGTGCTTCTGGCAACAATATAGGATAGGCCACCACCAGGCTGTGGTTAAATTTTCATGGGCCACGGCTCATACAGATTATACCGAGACCACCAAAAGATAGATCTGTTTTTGGTGGCCTTGATTATACGCTGCAGTGGCTGTACAGAAAACTCGATTGCACGGAAGAACCTTCAGCACATTTTTTACTTCTTATGTCTAGCAAATCCCTTTTCATCATGTCACGCTTTTAACACATTATTGTAGCACATAAGTCCAATAGTGACTTCAGTTTTGAAAGTGCAACATCATTCGTCTTATACATGCCACATCATTTAAAGTAAAAATGTGCTTGTCTGATATTGAAAAGGCTTAGTAGTAAGTAGGTGTGTAGGTTACTGGTTTTGTCAACAAGTCTAATCTTTTAAACATGTTACTATGAAAGTATTTTAGGTCAACTTAACCAGTTGCTCTAATTGGAGTGAAAAATATTTGTATTTTTTATGTGTAACAAACCTTGTCTTAGTGTATGTTTCCATTGAACCAAGTGTCTCGTAGATTGGTAGTAGCAAGAAAGTGAAGTTTGGTAGCCTAGGCTAGACCTGTGCCCTCAAATTATTCATTTGGTAAGGTGCTATATCATTTAAACCTTTCTTTAAGTACAAATTTTTCAATGTCAATAAGAATAATTTCTCTATGGTAAAAGTAATCAAACAATCACAGCAAGGAAAAGGATTTTAACCTAGCAGGTGCCTTTGGAATCTGCATGTATTTTTATCGTTCATTATTCCAGTTAAGCCAAAATTACTATATGGCATTCCCTATTTAACTATTCTTTCTCAGTGTCGTTCAAAAGCCAAAGTCTTGGAATGGAAAGAAATGACTGCTAGCCTTTTCTTTGGTTAGGTTTTGTTTTTCGTTACACATATACAGTAATTATATATACATATATATATATATATATATATATATATATATATATATATATATATATATATATATATATATATATATATATATATATATATATATATATATAATATATATATACTGTATATAACTGAAAGAAAATATGGCTGATGAATATACAGGGAACCCCCACGTGGGGATCGTCCCACACATTTGAATAGGTCAAATCCATGAATGCTTAAAACCCCCTCAAAAACACTTAACTGCCCATTTTGATAGCTTAAACCAAGAAAAATAAAAAATGCTTATACCTGTGTATTTTAATAGTTTTATCACAAAAATATTTATTCATGAAAATTATATGAAAATACAGTAATTAGTAAAATTTCTCAGTGAAAAATCACGAAGAAATATGGCTGATATGTTCCACAGAGAAAACCCGTGAATCGTGAGATTATCGTGGGGTTTATATAAATAAAGGCAATGCCACAAAGTGAAGAACTATAAGTCAAAAGGCCTTGCAGTACTCCATTGTTTCTCTTTCCTTTGTGGCATTGCCTATATATTTACATACAAACATATTATATATATATATATATATATATATATATATATATATATATATATATATATATATATATATATATATATATATATATATATATATATATATATATATATATATATATATATATACAGTATATATATATATATATATATATATATATATATATATATATATATACAGTATATATATATATATATATATATATATATATATATATATATATATATATATATATATATATATATATATATATATATATATATATATATATATATATATATATATATATATATATATATATATATATATATATATATATATATATATATTATATATATATATATATATATATATATATATATATATATATATATATATATATATATATATATATATATATTATATATATATATATATATATATATATATATATATATATTATATTATATATATATATATATATATATATATATATATATATATATATATATATATATATATATATATATATATTTTTTTTTTTTTTTTTTTGAGTCTTTGTTTATTAAGCACCTCTTCTAAACTCCGTGTCTTCTCCTCTGCACTTGGCCTAAGTGTACTCTGGGCATGCGTGAGCTTATGGTCTCACTTCGTCTTTCCCCTTCTTTTGATCAGGTAGACTTAGAGAAAAAAGAAAAAAAATTTGCTTTCTTTTTACTTTTTTATATATTTTGTAATTTTAAAGAATGTAACTGCCGTTTTTAATTTAACTTTTATTTTGAATTAGAGAATTAATATGTATTTTTCAATTTTACAGACTGATGATGTGTTTAAGTAACACGAAACGTTTCTTTCAATAAATATGCAACTGTTTTGTTGACTGTCTTCTTTGGACTTGCTTGTTGTTATATATATATATATATATATATATATATATATATATATATATATATATATATATATATATATATATATATATATATATATATATATATATATATATGTGTGTGTGTGTGTGTGTGTGTGTGTTGAAACAGATATGAAATAATTTATTTGTATGTATACAGTACAACTAATTATTAAACATTTTAGGTTTTTTGTTGCATGAAATATCTAATGATTTATTTTTATGTATATAGATTATTTAGTGTTTCACATAAATCTACAGCTCATCTTTTTGGTTTTGTTGAAGAAGAATAGACATCTATTCTTATATATATGCACATAAATTACTGATCATTCAGTAATGGCATATTTTTCAAATGAAGTTGTATCTGACTTTCCTTTATTTTAGATATATATACAGATTAAAGTACATGATTCTTTTATGCAAAATTCTGTACTTTATATAAGTCATCATGATGACCCGTTCAGGAAAGATAATTTAGCATAAGCACAGCTTGCAACGGTTGACCTTAGGAAACTCAACCATCTGCTTTGTAAGTTTAGGATATTGAATGGGACCAAGGGGTGGAGGACAAAGCCCTTGTTAGGAGTCAGGCACACAGTCTAGGGTGAGGTTAATTTTGGTTAGGTTAAGCTGTTTTAATCCTGGGGTTCCATGAGACCAAGCTGCCACCGCCAAGTAAGCAGTGGTTTAAGTAATATTTTGATCGGGTTTGTTAGTGGCAACTTAGAATGTTGTTATTTATGTTCTTATATTTCACCATTGTTGGTGATGGGAATCTCTTTATTTCTTACCTAAATATCATGATATGCAATCATATTTACCACCACATTAAGAATGTGTGAATGGAGTCCGCCCTTTCCTGCGAGGGTTTGAATCTTGTTCAGTCAATACTGGCGTGAAGTCATAGGGAAGGTTATTTAAGGATGTATTAGAGGGTCCAAGGGGTGTTAAATTCTCATCTGTTGCCCAAGCTCAAGCTAGGGCATTGCATTCTAGGTGATATTAAATTAGGTTATAAGATGTTTGTTACAAGTTACCACTTACACAATATTGAAATTTCTTACTCATTGATGGGTATGTTAAAAATGTAATTGTGTGGCTGCTTATTTTATGTCATTTAAGTAAACATGTTTGTCTTTTACCCAAAATACTTGATTTTCCACATGGATTTTGCTAGGAACAATGGTAAACGGTATACAAACAACAAAGAAAAATTTATGCTTGAGAAAATTTTAAGTTGTCCAGTAAATACAACTCTTTAATTTAAATCTACAGTGATCACTAGGATTGCATTTTTTGTGTTAAACAACCAAACACAAGAAATCAGTTTGGGACTCGTATGTCTTTTGATGTCCAAAGATAGTTAGAGACTTGACTACTAGACGATTCCAAATGCTAGTAATGGAAGAGGGTGGAGAGAGAAAATGGTTAGTGAACCATTTACCTATCAAACACTGTAGATCCTCCAGTTGTTGATTGCTTGACTAATTAAGAATAGTAACTAATGCCACAGGACCAGCAGTTATCATGCTAGCCTTGTAGAGAAGGAATATAAATTATATGACTTTTAATAAATTGAGGCAATTGTTGACTAGTATCAGGTTGTTCTGACATCTTGAACAACTAATTGTTTTAATAATGTAGAGATAAATATGACCTTAAAACTAGTGACAAGTGACAGTATTGATAGCGCAATCATTTTTTGGAATTGTACAATAAGCTATGGTAGAGGGCTCAAGAAGACAAGCCTGAGTGCATTTAATGTTCATTAAAACGTTCATTTCAGTCTCAAGGGTTTATCTAATCATATCCATGTACATGCATCTTTGCAAGAAAGCATGTGAAATAATAATTTTTATGTCTATTGTAGTACAATCCAGCATGAACTAACTTTTATAAACTGTAATTTTATTTCATGCCTCCTGTATAATATTATTGCCCAGCTCATCCTAAATACAGCACCTTTGTTGTCTCTCAGAGAGTGTAAACTATTCAGAGCTTCTAGTCCTTGGCAGTGTGTTCACGAGACCACAGGACCTACCAGCATGGAGCTTAACTATAATCAAAATTTTCCATCTCACTCTCTGCTTCATCATTCCACAAGCTTCAGTATTTTTCCATTTTTATTGGCAGGCTGTGAAGATGCAACAGAGCAGGTACCACGTGCAAAAAATTACAACATCTGCAATTTCATTTAAAGAATATCAGAAGCTCAGATACCAGGCAATCCAGAAAATGCACCACGCGTATTACGCCTTATGATCTGGATGATGGAAAGGAGATTCTGGTTGTCGTACTACTGATATTATGAGGTATTTCATGAATTTGTATTTTAGGGTTTTGTTTAACTATTATTCCATATAGTATCATCTTGTCTGAAATGGTTTGTCACAGAATATTTTTGTGATAATGCAACAGCTGCCCCCTTTTTTTTTATCCCCCATACTTATTGAAGTTGCCTGTTTTTCTCTAGGTTCTCCAGTACTCTATAATAAATACTGAACTGTCTATACTGATTAGTGACAGAAATGAGCCAGTATTGAATTTCATTTGTCGAGCTTCATTTCCTTATGTCAGGCCTCTCATAGACTGTGGCACATCAGCAACTTTACCAAAGTATTTTGGTTTATTGATGAAGAGTCATTTGTAACACTTTCCAACCTGTTGTGTTTTTGGTTCATTACTGTCATGTGATCGACATCTGAGGTTGAAGTTCAGAAGGGATACCTCTTCAAAATAAGAGTGAACTAACTCATATGGCAGTGCTGGAAAATTAATATTTTAGGTAATTCTCCAGTAGTGATGACTTCCAATAAACATGCCACAGTTGACCGATTTGGGACCATCTCTAGTACTGAAACTTTAGATGTAGACCTACTTTTTTCAGTAACACCTGACCTTAGCAGGCTTATGCATCTACCAGCTACCCTATTGTGATTTTTTCCCAATGCTACCATTTTAGACGTGATACATTTGTAGATATATCTTATAGTGAATGTTAAGCATAAAATACAAATTAGTTTAGATTAGGAACTGTGTGGAATTACTGTTAATTTTAATATAACTGGAAAATCTTCTAGTGCAGGCTATAACCTAGGGGATTTGTTAATTAACACACTTTGTTACTTAACAGGAAGGCAAGACTCCCAAAACATGTCTTCAGTTGAGGTGCTACTGTATATGCATTATCCCTGGTGCAATAAGGGCCACCAGTCATTTGAACTTCCCTTGTATGGTCATGCACATAAAGTAATAGAGTTTTGGTTAGTGAAGTTGACCATTTAAACTGAACCTCATTTATGTTCCATGAGTGTTCCAAGCAATGCCTCTATTGGGGAAAAAATTTTTCTTTACATCAGTTGTGGTAAGCCTTAAATTCCTAGCATATTTAAGAAAGCTCCGAGATGATTCTCAACCACTTCTAAGAGACCAGAAATCAGTAAGATGAGGGGTCCAGAGTACTGTACTACACTAAATCAATTTAGTTCCAGAATATTGTAGTAATTAAGAAAGCTCTGAGGTGATTCTCAACCACTTCTAAGAGACCAGAAATCAATAAGATGAGAGTTTCAGGGTACTGTACTACACTAAGTTAATTTACTCCCAGAGTATTGTAGTAAGCACTTACACTAAATTAATTTATCGAGTGTTAAACACTATTCTGGCCAAGACTAAGTGTAAGAGAATTCTTCGTGATTGGATGGTCTGTCTTATGGAGCCCTTGGTGTTCCATGAGAGTGTAACTCCTTTGAGAATGAACAGCAGCTACCAAAAACAGGTTTTTCCTATGTCAAAACCTGTCATATATCCTGTTGCAGTTGCCTAGAAAGTTTATCATCAAGAACTCTAAATGTTTATACATTAATGTTTTATCTCTACAGTATTGTGAATTACTTTTACAGCACCCAAGTAGGTCAAATAATCAGAATGGTATGGCTGAAGTACATATGGTAGATTTTCAGGTCTTTTGACATTTCATCAAAAACAAAAACACTGAGGATACAAAACAACATAAATGAAATATCAATATATTGCTGCCAGAGCAAGCTATAATAAAATATTCAACACATAAAACACAAAAAGATTACATATACAATATGTTTAATAAAATACACACAATACATTGCAAACTAAGTGATGCATTTGATTAGAATTTCCATAATCCTAACACATGGTTCAGTACTCCAAGGATAGTCAGGTGAGAAGGTACATTAGCCTTGGTGGCATCAACAGAAGTATATTACACTGGAAAAATAACAAAGCATATTCCGAGAAGCAAATTTCCACGCTAACTAAACATCATTATATACAGATCAGTAAAATTATGACTTACTTAAAAGGAATGTCCATTACCTTTGTTGTACCAAATGCAGATCTACATCAATCAAAATATCGTAACTCAGAATCATGAGGGAATTTACCAGACAGGTTAACATTTCTTGATGCAATCATTATCAAGACAAAAGTAATGCAAACAGTATCACAGTTATATAAGGAATTGTTCCAAATGTAATCAATAAAACACACTACATCAATATAATATGCTGTTTGCAAAGGCTTGTAAGATCACAATACAGTAAGGGAGATTCAACTCCTCCAGATGACGAATTCTCTAACCAACACAACGTACAGTAATTGAAAGTGACCGAATATAAATTTTAATAAATGCAACTAAAGACACTGTCAAGTACATATTATTTAAGTTTTCTCATACCATCCAAGGCATGAGAGCTACCAGACCAATGTGCACAAGACTCTGAACTATTCCACACGCTTCTATGAATTCAATTCTGGGGCTAAAAGAAACATCCAATGGGGCCTAAAATTCAAGGGTTGTACATTCAAAATATGCTACAAATGATGACCTCTTTGAATTCTTATAACTTTGGGACTTCAGTTATTCACAATTACTCTATCCTTTATCAAAATTACACTTAATTCTTACAAAATCTCATATAAATTCAAAATCTTTTTTTTTTTACAGACCATACTTCTACACACAACAGTTTCATTACTAAAACACAACCTTTAATCAATACTCTCCAAGTTACAAAGACCTTTCTCAATCATTGTCACAATGTGAGTTAAAATGTAAAGTTATTCAAGACTACTTTTGGGCTAAGACGTAATGTATCATCCAGTAATCCAAATCACATTTGTGGCAAACCGTCGGTCTTTTCCCAGTCTCAGACGATGGGATTAACATCTTCATCTTCATTATCAACCATGCTAAAGTCTCGTCCGCTCCTGCCGAACGGACGAAACCGAGGAAGACGATCGCACATCCCAGAGAGTAAGCCAAATTTGTAGTGCAGGGCAACTAAAGTAGACACCACGAAAAGAAGGAAAAAAAGAAGGGCTAACCCTAAGCCTAGAGCCCAGTGACTCTTGGAAGGTTCTGTAACAGAAAACAAAAACATAATAAGAGTAACTAAACTACACTGCTATTCAAGCTCACTATAATATGTCCTGCCTTAAATTGAATCATGTTCTATTCATAATACATCTTAAGCATAGAAATGCCGCCACATGCTCCTTTACATAATAAAAGCAACAAATCACATTTCTATACAATCACATGGTTTTCTACAGTCCCCACTTTTTAATGTAAATAGCCTCCCTTCACTTGCTCAACCACAATCGCAGAATGAAAATAAATGCACCACAGGGTTGTGAATACTTCAGACCAATGATGAGTTAAACTTGTGACAAAGTAGAAATACAAAATATATTACTTAATGTTTTGTTACTTTAGTTTACAAACTTACAACAACTTGACATAAAATAAACAGCATAAAGATATGTACTCCCACAGATTTAAAGTCATGGTGTTGCAAGGTACAATGGTGGTGGTGGACCTTTGCATTTCCTTCATGAGAATCTGAGAATGATTTTCATAGGAGTTAAACCCAAAGCTTTTGTAATAGAGTCCTTAATGAAGAGAGATTTATGCACCTTCCAAGACTGTACCATAAATTATCCTATTGATCAACACTCAGTGAAGACCCATCCCTGACCAACTCTGTGAAAAATCCTTAGAAGTGAGAGGACAAGAAGTATTTGTACATAAGATTTCTCTTCAATAGGAGGTTTGAGTTATTTAAGTTGGTCTGATGACCTGGAACTTGACCACTTGGTTATTCAGTACCTCAAAAAGAGGTAAGAAAGGAGTATGCTACAGGAAAGAACTCTGCCCTACCCCTCAAAGTATGCTACCTATAGATTACAGTTTTTGACAGTTCCATAAATGCGATGAGAATTACGTCACCCTAAAGGAAGAAACTCTGAATTCATGGAACAGTGGCTGAAATTGCAAGTTTTGAAGAAAATTAGTTTTTCCTATATATATAAACATGAAGCTGTTGAAAAGGAGCCTGTGCCAAGCAATGTGACAGAGATTATTCCAGTTCCTGTCACAGAGGAAGAAGTGTTAGGTTAACCTTCAAACAGGGAATCCTTTTAATCTCAAAAGAACCAACGATAACACAACCAGACCTGGGTACACTAGCTCAGAAGGTAGCAATATTAACACAACTAAACCCTTAAAAACTGGTGCTGCCCTGCAACACTTCCCTTACTAACACTTAGATTTTGGTCAGGTCCAAAAATTCATCATATGCAGATCACACTGGCTGGTTATGGACATGGCCATTTTTCTCTTTTATTGCTTGCTCTGAAATTATATTAAAGTTGGTTTTGGTATCATTTTGAAGCTGAATGCCCAAAAATGGAAATATAACAAAAGGAAAAAGTCAGAATGATAAGAAGTTTGTCGAAACCTTTTGGACGATATCATCACAATCTCTAAGAATGGGAACAGGATAACATCTTCACAAACATGACCAGTACAAAGTTGATAATTCAACAAATCACGTTGAATGAAGGAAAGACATGGACATCCCGGTTGTTACATGGGTACTGAATGGCATCCTCAAGCACAACCCACAGCAACAGTATGCAAGAAAAGAATACTGAGACCTTCTTCCTTTAGCCACATGGCAGACAAATCATCACCAGTGGTCACCAATTCTTGAGGAGCCTTTCTGCCATGTATGGATGTAGGTGGGCCTGACAACTGAACTGGTCTGCCACTGCATTTTGATGGCCTAAGATGTAGCTGGCAAACCACCTGCTTGTGCACCTGCCTGAATGCATGAAATCATCCCCTATGACACAATCCAAATTGGAACATGGAGCTTCCATCCTGAACAGGGTCTGAAGGACAAACTTGTTCAGAGGAGAGAGACCGCTGACTGGTCTCCAGCCCTGGTTAACTCTTCCCCCCCCAAGAAAAGTAGATTGTAGAAACCTGGAAAGCAGTATTCCCTGACTTTTAGCAGGTCTTTCTCCACTACTACCCATACTTTATAAAACAAAGAGAGATTTGGACAGCCCTGGAGAATAGACTAGGAATGAGATTGGTTGAGAAGAAATGGGAGTGTCAGTCCTTGAAAGGTAACCTGTAACCATCCCAAAAGTCACAGACTAATATAGTACAACAAAATTAGGAAGAGACTCTGGCCATTGATTTGAGTCAAAGCGCTGATGCCATACATGTCACTATCCACTACCAGATGTTTATCTTTATTACAAGATACATTGAGAAATGGGTGGCATCAGACACACATACTCTCACGCTAAAGTTTATTTAATTTTTAAATCATCATCATTATTTTCAATTAAAATTTAAACCTAGAAACATGGTACTATATATGTTTTGACAAACGCAGCCACCCCGAAAGGCTTGGCTGCAGAGTTAAGTTTGCAGAACATAGAACTTGGCAAGTGTCAGAACACCTTTTTTCCATCACTGCTTCAACTTCATTCTTTGGAAAGAGCAAGGAATAACCATGCAATGATCTTTGAGAACCAAATTAACTAGCTTTCTGCCAAAGCTTGTCTCCACAATAAATGCTGAACGACATCACATCTCAAGACCAGGAGAAGACACCACCACCATTTGCATCACAAGTGAAACCAAGGTCAAAAGGAAAGCCAAAGTTGCCAACAGTGAGGCAAGTAAAAAATAAAATGAAAGCAAATCAATCTCATAAACAACAGCCACGATAACGAGTCCAGCTGCAGTAATGTCTTTACAGCGGCATGGGTAAAGGAAAAGTTGATGCCAACAGCCAACTGAATGGGTGGTGAATACATCTTTCCAGTTGATGTTACAGGTTAACTACCTTGCTGTTGAACTTCAAAATCAGACCAACTTTCACCAAAACTATATCCACACAGGAGACTAATGTGCTTGGAAACTTTGGGGGACAACTCTCATTCTCTTTTAAAGTGTAGTCGTTCTTTAACTGTTTTAATTCTTTTCTACATGTATGTATTGTTCCCAACTGACTACAGGGTCGAAAATTATATTATTTCATGGTAATACTATTATCTTTTTCTGTCTTTGGTGTTTTTACTTGAAAATCAGTACTGTTACACAAATTTTACTACTAAATTATAACTATAACGTATACGAGTATACAGTATAACTAACAAACCTATTTAGCAATTATTTTTCCAGGGGGGAAAATGGTATTGTGATAACAAAAATCTCAACACTTTATACAACTTACACCAACTAATAATTAACTAATAAATTCATATTTTTATGACAACAGGATCTGTAACACTAAAATAATAAGTGCAGTAATCTTACCAGGAGGGGGTTTAGGAGCCTCACATTTGTGTGTGTTCGGATTTTCATCAAACCCAGTACGACAAGCGCAAACGCTGTCATCCGGGTTGTCACCAACCATACATATCTCGTTTTCATCACAAGTATCAAGAGATTTTGGTTTACATTTCTGAAACGAACAATATCTCATTAAATAATCGCTTAGTATCAGATGTCATGAAGTGAAAATTTTAAGTCTTAGTTTAGTAAAATCCACCAGAGTTTGATTTTGTACCCCACCAACAGTCAGTTTCCACTGAAGTTCATTACGTGAACATTTTGCAGCAAACGTTCTTGACAAGAATACCCAGATTTAGGTTTTAACTGCAGACATCTAAACTGCTGTAAGCCATTTGTACAGACTACTGTATAACACTTTGGACTTAACATTCTTTTGTAGGTGCAGTGACTAAAAATCTAAATTTCATGAATGAAATTAATTTTTCCATATACATACTGTTTTTTGATAGCTATAACCTTAGTAATTAAATCATTCAGTTCTATATTACATAAAGTTCACATACTGGATGTACTTGTATATGCACCAATCTGCACTACATGCAAAAGTTCACATACTGCATGTACTTGTATATGCACCAATCTGCATTGCATGCAATAATGTGAACAAAATCCCACAGGTGTGAATGGACGTGCCGAGCTAAGAATGAACTTCGTACCACTAGCTGCAGGTGGTACAGCCTTGAAGTAAACACACCAATATGTTCCATTTGGTAAGTGTTCAAATTACTTTCCTAGATTGTATAGTACTACAGTCATGCATGTTTTATTGAATGCACTTGTCGTCTTGCATGTTTATTGTTTTGCAATCATTATTCTATGGTAAATTGTACACTTTGTACATTACTGCAATTTAATGTACAGTATACTGTATGTGTTGTACTGTACATAGACAATGTAAAGATTATTGGCTTAGTGAACATGAAGTTCGCTAGTGTCTTACTTGAATATGCACTACTGTTCAACATTACTAGTACTCTGGTCATTGTGTTTTCATTTTTTGTTGTACATACTTGTACATATACAGTATTAATTTTACGGTTACATGCATTACACACAATACAATACTGTGCTGTACTGTGGATGTCTTATATTTGATGGTATATAGTAGCTAACTGATCATGAATACATAGTAAAGTGGGCTAGGCTACTACATCAGAGTTCTTGAATGACACTTTGCTTTTAGTGTCATAATTTTGGCTGTTTTATGTTTACTATACACTTCATTTAAAATGACATGTTTAATATACACTTCATTTAAAACGACAGCATGAATTATTCTTATTTATTTGGATTTTATTCAGTTTATTAAATTAGTGTATATATATTTTTATAGGCATGCCAGGTTCAGGGTAAGCTTTTTGGGTTGCCTAGAGGTAGCAGTCTAGACTAGCCCAGCCATTTTTCATTTTGTACACTTTCCAGTAATAAGACATGTTTACTATTGAATAAAATATTAAGAAAATGGAATTCTGTTTGGTGCCAACATTCCATTATCTCTCTCTTATTATTGATACAGTAATGGAAAATGTCTCTTAAGACAAAATACATAGAAAATAGGCCATTAAGGAAAACTATAGTCTCCTGAACTTGAGGGTTGCTTTTATACGAGATCTATTAACAGTTCAAGAGATGATGAATTTATCCTTTCCGAAAATTATTCTTAGTAATTATTATTATTATTATTCAGAACATGAACCCTTCACATGGAACAAGCTCACAGAGGCCACCGACTTGAAATTCAAGCTTCCACAGAATATGGTGTCCATTTGAAAGTAGTAGCAAAAGGTAATAGGAAATACAGAAAGAGGAGCTCAGTTTTAAAAAAGAAAAAATAAATTAAATTAATAAATAAATAGATGAAAATGTGAATTATTAACCCTTTCGCTGCACAGGACTGATCTCAGTCATTAAAGGAGCTTTTGTCTATATTCTAGCGATAAATGGCAACATATGATTTCCATCAGTAACTATGAAAATGCCAGCAGGGAGGGCAATTTCCATCGATAGTGAAGTAGTACACAGGTTTTTACTTGGAAATGACCATAATAGTTGTAGACCTGAACTATCAGATAGGTTCTGATAGTGACAGTAGTGAATATGGTGATGCTTATTGTATCACAGTTGTAGGCAAACCTAACTTTAGGTAAGTTTTTTAAGCAAGTTCTATCAGAGATGATATGAATCAGAGGAAATAGCAGAGGAGGAAGCAGATTTATCAAGCACCAGAGGTGATGTGAGTAAACAAAGAAAACATGAATAAATTTGCAAATGGAAGACCATTGAAGATTCAGTGCTTCAAAAAATCAGTACGCTGAAACTTTTATTTGAGATGAAAGTCACATTTTCCATAGGTTGCCAGGTCTGTTTGATTTTTTTTTAGTTTTTCCAGATGAAATTTCTATTCAATAGCAAGCATTCAAGGTTTGTAATAAAGATTGTTAAACTGAATAATAAAAATCATGTTAGTTTACTCCGTCATTTGAATTGAGAGGTATAACACTGAAATGAATTACTAATAGAAGCCATATAATTCAATATTTGAATAATTACCTACATATTATTTGCATATGTTATCACTCTATTATAATAAAACATTATAACATAATACCGTACTACATATATAATAAAACATTATAATAACATAATAACGTAGTACAATAAAGAAAATAAACTATCGAAGTACAAATATAAAAGGAAGAAAATTAGTCAGTTATAAGATTAGCACGACACAGGTCTCGTCACTAGTGGTGATAAAAGGCTTGCAGCAAAAGGGTTAAAATACAAGAAATTATTAATGTTTAGTGATGCATTGCATCTTCGTGTGAACTTTTGAAGTTCCAGTTGCACACAACATCCTCAGGGGGACTGTTCCATAGTCTAATGGTGTGAGGAATAAAGGACCTCAGGAACTCAGAAGTTTGACAGTGAGGCACGTTTACAACATGTTGGTGCTGCTGTTCAACAAATCTGGTTCCTCCAAGTCCTAACTGCTAATGTTAGGAAACTGAAACATACCACCATGAACCATTCTATCTAAATGAGATAAACCTCTAGCAAAAACAGACACCCATACTGAAGAACAATGTTAATTATTAGCAATTAAGGCTTCTTCTTACATTAATAGGGATTAGAAATCATCACTGCACGTGCAAATGGCCAAGAGTACACAAACAGTAAAGTCATAAGACCAAAATTTCATAAAACATCAAACAGATCATTAAAATAGCATCAGCAGGTCACCTTTTGTGGCCTCTGAGCCCAAATAAAACCCAGTATACAGGCATTTCTAGTGTTTCAGACAAAACACGAATGATTTGTACACATTAGATGACATATTTGAAACTGTGTACTTGGTAGATCAATTGTTTATTTTGTATACAAGATATGTTTTAAATATCCAGTTTGGGAAGTGTTTTTGACACATTAGAAATAACTGGTAGCATACTGTTATTATAAGCATATTTTGATTGGTAAACAAAGCATTGGATAACTAGCATTTGATTGCTGAGCTTCATAAGATGAGCTTACAGTATTGTACAGTGTTTGGTAACATTGAAGATTTATCATTCATAACTAGACAAAGTAAATTTAATTCATATGCAGTAATTTCTGCATTTTCTGTCAGGTGCTAGGAGTTTACAGTTTATTACTAAGTATCAACTATTTTAAACTTGAGACTAATTCACAAAACATCCTAAACAACATAAATCATTGTTGATTAGACTCAAATGTATCACGTACTTGCATGTTATAAGTGTTTCTGAAGTCTTTCATGTGAAATACACAAATCATTTGTGTTTTGGGAGTTTCAGCAGACTGCAATAAACCTGTCTTCTAAGACACAACAAAAATTACACCACTACTCTGCAACTTAGTGAAATTTCTTTTAACATCAATGTTGTCCACAGTTGACATTTTATAAAATTATAGATTTAATTTTGGACCATCATGCCTGACGTGTAAGTAAACAGTGACATGTGTGCTTGATAGTTATAGAGCCTCGTAACCATTAAAATAGTTCTTTTTGTAGTTTATAAAGATAGCCTCACAACCTTGAAAAGTTATATACGTAATTAAAAATAGTACCTCACAACCACAAAAATAGTTATTTTAATAATTAAAAATATTAGCTCACAACCTCAAAAATAGGCATTTTTGTAATTAAAATATTACCCCACAACCACAGAAATAGTTATTTTTGTAATTAAAAATATTACTTCAAAACCAAGAAAATAGTTATTTTTATAATTAAAAATATTACCTCTCAACCACAAAAATAGTAATTTTTGTCATTAAAATTATACCCGACAGCCACGGAAATAATTATTTTTGTCGTTAAAAATGTTACCTCACAACATCGAAAATGGCCGTTTTCATAATTAAAAGTGTGGCCTCACAACCCCAAAGTAGTAATTTTCATAATTGAAAGTTTCCATAAAATCCGTGAAAATTGTTATTTTCGTAATTATAAATGTCCCCTAAATCTGTGGAGGTGGTTGGTCTGTGTTCAGAAACTGGCCTACCCGTATATCTTTCAGTTTAGGAAGGACCACAGTGGGAAACTTGGCTTCCAGGTGACTTGAGGAATTAATCTGGTCATTACTGTAAAGAATTTAACTGTCAAGTCAGCTTGATTGGTCAAATTTTCATGTCAGTTTGAATTCTGATGTCAGAGTCCAATAAAATTCTGAGGGGGTCCAGAGGCACAAACCCCCCCTCTACCCCTGGCTAAGTTAGTTCACAGCATCCTAGGTTAGGTTAGGTAAAGGTAAATCTGGTCAGGTTATATTCCTCTGAAATGCCTAGATTAATACAGTAGTCCTGACCCCTTACTCAGCATTTGCTTAAAAAATATGTCCCATTGATCGAGCTACCTGTATTTTTAAACTGTTCTAAATTAATGTGTCCTAACCTGACTAGTTCAGGGTTACACAAGAGTAGGCTAGTTCAACTTGAGTTTTGAGTAGGCTAGTCTATCATGGGATATATAGCAGCAGGTTAAAGGCCAGACCAGCATAAACACCGCTTGCAAAACCAAGCAGGCACGTAACCTGCTCTAGAAGAAGCAGGCTGGCTCAGCATCCTAAGGTTAATTACCCATCGGTGGAGTGGGCACCACCTGAGGCCTCTTCCACGCCCTTACCTTGCCGACCGTACACGATGAAGGCACCAACTGAATCAACATCAAGATCACCAGCGTTAAATTGGCCCTGTTGGACATTTTCCTGGACGTCCAGCCCCTCGAACACTGAAACGGCCACATCGCTAACAACAACGTCTCCTCCAGCCAAAAGCGTTTCATAGCACCTCGTGCCCACACCCCCACCGCCGCCTAATGCTCGAGTCCCTTCTCCTCATTCACGAACTGGGCATCATCCTCCATGGGGCAGGGCGAACCATGAATGAGGGAGCGTTTAATAATCGAGTTCACTTGGCCAAGATTATCTTCTTCCTCTTTCCAAGGGACCTTCCTTTCTTGTTTACGTGATGACACCCAGAGAAAACGAAGGCTCTCCTCCACAGAAAGTCGACCGCCGTCAGTGCGAGTGACAAGGGAAACTGCGCTAGTTGGTGTCGTAACTTTCGCTCTTTTATTTCTCAAGGTCGTAGGGGTCTCTGGCAGGCGACGGCCTCTTCGGTTGCTTTATGGTTTAAAAAAAATGTACTTTCCTTCATACTGAATCATAATTTCGCTATCAGAGAAGGTATTATAAGTGCCAAGAATCTTGACTTCTGAACAGGTGTCACAGAGTAATTTTGATGAACGGGATTTCAAACTTGGAGCCCTTCATGTAAGGAGTACCACAGGGTTCCATTTTAGAGCTAATGTTATTTTATTTTTTCATACGTTCGTGACCTACTAGACGCTTTTAATGTCTTTGTTTACCAGTTTGCAGAAGACACCAAATTCTTTTCTGGAAGTAATTATACAAACAATTATTATGAAATCCAGAGGGACTTGAACAGACTCCCGGATATCTAGTGAATGTCACCTCTCCAGTTTAGCTAAGAGGTTACACGAACGTTATATGCAGCAGAAATTAAGGACGTGAACATAACGGACTGTATGAAGAGATATTAGGGTCCGTTTGAGGGGCCATTGCTGACCTTGTTTGTAGGTTTTAAGAACAGTAAATAATAAACATTTTGATGTAATGTGTGAAATATTAAATCGTTGTGCTATTCGTGTTTTGTTGTGCTATTCGTGTTTTGTTTTTCTCGATATATGTACATAATATCACATTACTTTTAGCAGTTCAAATAATATAGTAAAACAGAAAAATATATGAATAAAATGCCTTACACGACGTTGTCAGATAAAAAAAAAACTTTCTTTTTTCCCATTATTAATAAATGTTTTCGATTTCTTATCCAAGTTTTAACGAAAGCCCTTCACTTTTAATTACGTCTTCGATTATCGCCAGGTGGTAATTACTCCGAGTTAATTAGCAATTACGTTTATAGACAGTCTAGGACATTTAATTGTGTCGCATATTTGATTAAGAGCTTAACAAACTAAGACTGGCGGAAGGTTTTCCGGGAAATAGTAACCTTCTCCTTATCTCAGAGCAACTTTGAGGTTTTCCTTCAGTTTCTCCCATAGGGCTTGCACGTCTCTTAACCTCATTTATTTACTGAATCTTTCTATCTTGCTGTTCAGCCACTCCAACAACTCCCTTTTTTTTTCAGTGTCTTAAACGCGGATTGGCTTACAGTGTGTTCCAGTACTTGGTTTAAGAGCCTTAATTTCGAATTACAAACGGAAGGTGTGGAGATACTTACTGCATACAACGTACTGATAATAACCATCTCCCTCTCTTTATGAATGTATGTATATATATTCATACATAATTTACAGAGAGAGGGAGTGAGAGTTATTATCAGTAAGTGTTGTGTAAATATCTCCATGCCTTCCGTTTGTGCTTTGGGAAACCCCTTCTCTGTTGGCTTCCAGACTTCATCAGTTCGTCTCTCTCTCTCTCTCTCTCTCTCTCTCTCTCTCTCTCTCTCTCTCTCTCTCTCTCTGTGTGTGTGTGTGTGTGTGTGTGTCTTTTAACGTTAACGAAGAATTTGCAAGTTTAAATACAGTACCACCTCGATTCATATATAATATACATGATCATGTACATTTTTCTTTAGGTAAAGTAAAATACGTGTCTGGGCCAATGAAGATATTGTACACATATCCTGAAGATGAGGACACCGTGATTATATACATACACAACCGGGAAAATGATTTATTTGCTGTTATCCAAACTTACACAGAATCACTGATAATTTCAGAGGTCACTCATGTGAGTAATTCCTAACGAAATAAACTACACGTGACTGAGTAATTGCTCACTAGAAACGAATCTATCATTCGTTTAGAGCCAGCTCTCCCAAAACGCTTTCATTCGTTTAATGCCGTTATAAATACCGCCAGTGGTTTGTCTTACATTTTTCATTCTTGATTATTTTGGGTGTCTATGCTGTAATGTTGTTATACGTTTTTTGACCACAGAAATACCCATAGGTTAAAGTCATTACATTTCTTGTGGTCTGTACTGAACTATGACTCAAGGAAATATAGATATTCATTTTTTTTTATTGTGCTTCCATATAGGTCAAAGCACATATCTTTTATTACTTCGTTTTTATATCTTAACCAGGATTCTGTCACCTCTGTTACGGGCAGATTTTTACAAGCAAGAGCCCGTGCTGGGATACCATAAAAATCTAACAACAACGATGTCAGTAATGACGTCTTCACTGCTTTCAGTTAGTTCTCTGATTTCATAGTTTCAGTTTCATGCTTTTTTGAATATAAGGAAAAACGATTTACAATATTCCAAGTTTGTTTTTTTTTTTATGTCCAGACACATTTCTGTTAAAGTGAAATATTTATTGTGAATGCTCATTTCAGTTGGTTTGCTTATAGAGCACAAATTTTTATACAGAATATAATTTTTCCCAGTGAGGTGTTTGCTAGTTTTATCTAGCCAGGGTTTTTTTATCAGTAAATAAAGATGATGTTTAATAGCTTCTACGAAATAGATTTTACTAATTTTCTGCTGGGTTGATTTCTTGAATTTTACTGTTTTTTGGTAACTACAACAATTCTGCAGGACATTTGCTAAATACTCGTATGGTTGTTGAAATCTTTTGTTCCTAGTCATCAGTCGCTTATTCCTTTGCACTTTCTAATAAGAAAGTCGAGATAATCATTCAGCTCTGCAGTTAGCATCCAGTAGTAGTCCCCAGTCTAGACAGCCAGCGGTTCCTGGGCCAATATCATTTGCCAGCAACTGCTCCATATCTTTCTTATATATTTAAACTTCACCAAAGTGTTGTTTGTTTAAAGATGTTCAGTTTAGTGTCTGTGAGGGCTCTGCGTAGCACTACATTCTCGTAGACTGCAGCCACGACCTCATTTGGGACATGTTGGTTTCCGCCAATGATTGCCAGTGGGACATTCACTCTGTACTATCACTTTGTCATTTCGCATTCCCACGTCCTCTTTGCTTTGTGGGGGAGCATTTGAGGACATCTTCGTACTTCTTGCCTTCGATTTTTCCTAGGTAGCAGATCTCTTAAAATTATCTTATTTGCTCACGTAAGTAGGCTGTTGGTCTTGCCCTGTTTAGTCTGTGGTGCTCTTCATCATCATCATCATCATCATCCTGTGGGATATTGGTCATCAAAATCGTATGGGTCGTCTTCGTCGTCTTCCCGTCGTCGTCAGCGACCATCTTGAACTTATCTTGTTCACATAATCTATTATCTACTGTAGCTCTGGGCAGTTTGTGATATTTCTCTCAGAAAATTCCTGATTTGCACAGCTTTCAGTAATGTCACGTTTTGCTGACAATGTTTTGACTTTTATTCTGCGACCTGAGCAGTAGGTTTGGCAAATCTGGATGGACTGTCGTGTTCTTGGCCTCAATTTTATCCGTGTAACAAACTGCTTCTAGTTTGGGAGACATACTTTTTATAAATTTTTAGTTTGTCTCATAAAACCTTCGAGTTCGTCGTATGCATCATAAAAACGAACGCAGTACAAGTCAGGGAAGCGATGCCTTCATTTGTAAGTCTTTGGCAATACTCGCTGCGTAATTTGAATAGTCACATGACGGTGATTGTGGTGCGGGGATGCAGTGGTAGGATGCAAGATGATGTGAAGATTCTATGTGAAGATATGAAGTACAGTATACTGTAGGTGGGGTATATCACCATACGCTGATATAGAATTCATAGAACAAGGAGTCGTTTCCTTAATGCAGTGCTTTTGCCAGGACATGCAACTTTCCCCACGTATCCACCTTCAACCTGTCTTGGAAAGAGAGATGGCAATTGAGCTTTACGGAGACTGGCGCCATCTAGCAAATGGTTTAGAAACTAAAACTAATAACTGACATTATTAAAGACAGACGTACATCAACATATTTGTGGCGCTCTCCCATGTAGATTACTATCTGCAAGATATTCTGACATTAAATGCTTATGTATAGCAAACTGAGAAACAAATGTTGCACCTAAGTATATTTTTATAAAGGCGATAAGATGCAGTTTGCGCAGATGAGACATTTGTTCTCTGCGCAGAACCGGGGACGAATTTCTCTTTTCGTACTCTGAAGACGTAGACTAGATTCATAATTCACGAATCACCTTCCCGGAAAATATTCAGGATCTCGTAAGGAGACCAGGGACAATATTTTCTTTATGATATGACAGATGCCTAAATCATATGTCATTATAACTAGACTCCCCGCCAGCCAAGCTCTGATTCTTAGTATTACTGAAAGACCCAATAATATTTTCTTAAACGACCAAAGGTTGCTTAGGAGGTATATTTGTTGCAGAAAAGTTTGACGGTAAATGCTTATGTATCGTCAAATGATATACAAATTATATACCTAAATGTATTTATTTTTATAATAGCTGTGAGGTAGAGAGAGAGACGGAAAACATTGAACAAATAATCGAGTTTTGACGAAAGGGGAAAACCCCAAAGTGAATCGGGTTTAGTTTGCTTTCGCGGTAGAATCCGAAGATGTCCGGTTGTTACCGATTTTGTGGCCTTAGTATACCTAATCCTGCATAATTGGAAGATACCGGTTTTGCCCTATGAGAGAGAGAGAGAGAGAGAGAGAGAGAGAGAGAGAGAGAGAGAGAGAGAGAGAGAGAGAGAGAGAGATTATTGATGAGGCCTTCTCATTCCTTAATTGTATGATGGTAATTATTCTCTCTCTCTCTCTGGTAATTCTCTCTCTCTCTCTCTCTCTCTCTCTCTCTCTCCACAGATGCGACCCACGATTATCGATCAGTAACGAGGTACATGATTCATTACTTAGATCAACAGAAGCCGTTTGGGTTTTTTAGGGCATGCGCCCAGACCCTTCCTTTCCTCGCCCGGTTTAGGGATCGAGCGGGTGATGCTTCAGTTAATTTTGAAAGAAGTAAAGAAGGCCATCTTGAACTTCTTAAATGCAGAAGCGATGTCTCTTACATCGAAGAAGACATTATATGTTTAAACGCAAAAGTGGCACGGATGTCACCATGGTAAAATGGAAGCGGGTGTTCGCCGGTGATAATCACTGTACCTTTCCAACTTAAATACCCAGCCCTGTGTTCGAGCGAGCCCTCAGTCACTCTGGTGCCCGCATGCCCCAATTATGGCACGGCTTCCCTGACCAGTGGGGGTCTTCATTCAGCCTGTGCTTTCTCTTTTACTATTAACGATCTGACTTCTTTTTTTTTTTTCCGAACTACGTTTATCTCTGGTCGTCCGTCTTTCTCGTCAGCATTTCTGGTGGGTCTTTGATGTCCTCGAGTTTTCTCTTCTGGAAGAGTTGTATGTTTAAAGAATTCACAGTCAAATGGATGTGGTTCCTTCACATTATGTCATGTGCATACGAGAGGCCTTTCGCATGAATTTGTTTTCGTTAGGAGGAGGTCTTCTCGTCAACGTGTATGTGAAATGTTTGGAAAACATCCTACATAGTAGCTTATGTTCGGAACATCCCTTTCACTGAAGCATGGATGATTGTATGATATCATTCGTGCAAATGTCATCTCGCAACAAAATTGTCGTGGCATATGTTAACATATCCTATCAAGTTCGAAGTGTCAAATTCTTTAAAAGGAAATAAATGAAAAATCTCCTTCTAATCAAACGAAGTGTATATCCATATATTTACCTTTATCGTGGTGGGTAGGAAGAATGTCCGGGACATTCTCTAGGCGCAGTATGTGCAGTGTCTCCAGGATTATCAAGCAGTCGGATGCACTGTTAATAATCTGGACAGCAGAAATGAGGCCCATTCTCGCTGGAATGGTGCCATGGATTTCTTAGCGGTGCCACCTTGGACATGGCTCAGTATTTGCTTAGAAAGGCGCACTGTCGTCACGTCAATAGAATTCTTTGGGTATCCTGAAACATGATGTAAGAATTTGGATGTACACGTCTTTTTAAGTTGGTCGTACTTGGGTAGTTTCTCATCAGGACTTCTGTTTTACGTATTCTTGTAGTAAATAACAAGATAACTGGTCTGATTCTATAACTTCACCTATAAACTACCTTAATAAAAACAAAGAACCTGTTCGTTTCTTGTAATATGTAAGAAAGAGGCGTTGAGAGCAACTTCCAATTATGAGGCCAGATGGAAGAGAGAGGTGAAGTCTGGTCAACTGATTTTGCTATAGTTGTGCGCGGCTTGAAAAATAATACTCCATCATCAATTTCCTTTAAAACGACTTCCCAAAATCTATCTTCCCAAAGTAACTCAAGTTTCTGACGCATACACGCCAGATTTTTCATACCAGGCACAAGTGCGTCCCAAGTCCCGCGGCGGGGTGCATGGGCTATATCTAGAAGCGAGGCGTTTTAAAACCCGGAACGTGTCCGTGTCCGCATTAATTCAGCTGACACTTGGAGGGAATATGAATATCAGCTGGACATGACTCACCGGGATCTTGCAGTAAGACGTAGTAGTAGTTTTAGAGGAGATCTCGACGTTAGCGTTTATGTTTCAGTATCCGGATGTTGCGATTACGTATGAGGAAAACCGAAATTCAAAGAAGGCTGTTTTGTAAGTTCTTGTGTCGTTGAGCTTTCAAAACCTGTCGATTAAAATTACGAAAGATTTTACGTTATTTTTGTTTGTTTGCTGTTTTCCGTCATGCTGTTTGTTGTATGTGGTGTGTGACTTTTTATGACTGAAGGTATACGTGGCTGTCGCTCTTGCGCGCATACACAGACACACATACACGCGCGCGCGCGCACACACACACACTATATACACACATATATATATATATATATATATATATATATATATATATATATATATATATATATATATATATGTATGTATGTATGTATGTATGTATGTATGTATGTATGTATGTATGTATACCCTCTCCAAATATCAACCCATAAATAGTCCATGATTATCGATTTCAGTTTATCTTAAAAATGTTTTGCATGTTAATGGAATTAGATAATTATGATAAGTAGATGTACCCAGACCAGGATTCAAGCGTATGCCATTTTTTCCTGCTAAAACATTAGTGACAAGATAGATGCACCTCTAATATATAATTCCCTGCGGGCGCAAGTAACTCCAGGTAAAGTTAATTCGATATTAACGAGTTATTTGTGACCCACTATTCGACTGTTAACATGTCACGAGTCTGTTTAATAGCAAGCTGATACATTTATCATAGCCACGAGTTACAAACTTCAAACTCCGTTGGTCGGGGGGGGGAAGGGGGGTTAGTGCCGTCAGTGCACCTCATGCGGTGCACTGTAGGCATTACTGAAGGTTCTTTGCAGCGTGCCTTCGGCTCCTAGCTACAACCCCTTTCGTTCCTTTTACTGTGCCTCCTTTCATATTCTCTTTCTTCCACCTTACTTTCCTTAACCCTCTCTTGTAACAATTGATTCATAGTGCAACTGCTTTGAGGTTTTCCTCCTGTCACACCTTTCAAACCTTTTACTGTCAGTTTCCTTTTCAGCGCTGAATGACCTCAGAGGTCCCAGTGCTTGGCCTTTGGCTTAAATTCTATATTCAGTTCAATACAAACTTCAAGCTCAAGCTTTCATGGTGGAGATGGGTTGGTTTCGATCCAGAGCACAGAGGCAGAATTTAAAAGTGTACGTATGTACACATTCCTTTTAGTAACAAGAGTTTTTGTTGTGTCTCTTTCTCTGAACATGCACTGAATTACTGCACTTTCAGTCTTGTTGCCACAGTGAAATGTTATCATCGCCAGTGCCACTGCACTGAATGTGATCACTTCTTTCTGTCGCCCTCGTTATCTGTTCGTGTTTTCTTTACCATTTTACCTTATCACCTTTTTAGTTTTCTGTAAGAGAAAACTGTTGAGATGTCTGTCCGTCCGCACTCTTTCTGTCCGCCCTCAGATCTTAAAAACTACTGAGGCTAGAGGGCTGCGAATTGGTTATGTTGATCATCCACCCGCCAATCATCAAACATACCAAATTACAGCCGTCTAGCCTCAGTAGTGTTCATTTTATTTAAGGTTTAAGTTAGCCATAATCGTGCAACGATTTAGGATATGCCACCGCTGGGCCGTGGTTAAAGTTTCATGGACCGCGGCTCATACAGCATTATACCGAGACCACCGAACGATAGATCTATTTTCGGTGGCCTTGATTATACGTACAGAAAATCGATTGCGGCGAAGAAACTTCGGCGCATATTTCACTTTTTATTTATTTTTTTTTTAATTCTTGAGTTCCGTGTCTGCTCTCTACCAGTAAACACTTATGCATTATCCTGATATCTGATGAAATACCTAAACTATCCATTAATAAGTCATTTGCATCAAAACTTGATGTGGGAGATGTGTTTAATGGCAGACCTTTTCTATCACTGCATATAATTGAGGTTCGCGTTTTAATTGAGTTTCTTACCAATTTAACTTGTACCCTTCTGATTCTCCTTTCTCGAGCTTTTTAGAATAATTGATCTGGCTAGACAAGTAACACTCCATGATAAAGCTCGCTTCTTGTAATGACTTATCCGTCTCTTTTTATATTTTCTGCATTTGCACACCACACAAATCAGTTAGGTGCTTTGTTATGTTACCAGACTGTTCTCAGTTTATCATATCTCACCGGACGTCTTTATATTGGAGAACGTTTCCTGTCTCTTGAGTCCTCGTGTTCCCAGGGGGGACGTTATTTGGATTGTCTTGCATTACTAATCTAGTCTTTGGCAGACCGTAATACGAGCATCACTTATTGCAGAAATTATAACATTTTTGTTCACCGTCGTCAAATGCATGAAGCTTTTCTGGCTGGCCTTATCTCCTGTTACAGAGTTGTTACAGAGTCAGGCGACTTGTAAGAGGTCATATTTATTCCCAGAATGCGCAGTGCCTTCATTGAAGTCTCTGTTGAATTATAAGAGCTGAGGCCAAGACACCTTAGCTTTCGACAAGTGTCCCAGATACGAGGTGTATGTTTTTATGAGACCGAGGCGCAGTAGATAGCTTCTTTTTCGTAACTGTGTATGTCTAAAACATTTTCATAACCGAGTGAATGAAAGGAGCTTTGTTGATGGGTGAGCTTCAGTGTGGGTTGTCTAAATATGTTCCATTATTTGTGAAGAGCCCCGTGTGATGCAGACCAGTCTTGTTCTTATGTATATTATGAATGTTAACTTGACTCAGTTAACGCAGCTTTCGATCTTCATCGGTTAGCCTCTTCTCTCTTCATAACTGTTTTCCTGTCATGTGTTTTTAAGGAACCCAGTTTTTGTTTTTACATTACATTTCAGAACTGATGTTTTTACAACCCGAGACGCTTGCAAGTCGACGTCTCATTGGAGTAAACTTACTCTAAATCTAGGAGTTACGAACGTCCACATTTGTACGTAACGGTTAAAACTCCTGAAAAAGGTAATCCTCTTCTGATGTCACTGAGTCTTCGAGGTCATCAAAATTTTTAGTGCGTTCGTTCTTGCCTGTGGTTGGCGCCTTCCATATCTACCTAATCACCAGTTATTCCGCTAATTATTTTGGATGTTCTTAAAAAAATGTTATTGACTCAAATGATATTATGGTTAGTTTTGACAATGGCATTATTTGCTTACGTAGGTATAGGTTACCAACTTGATTTTTTTTATGCGAGATTTCCTATCACAGCTATTATTATTATTATTATTATTATTATTATTATTATTATTATTATTATTATTATTATTCAGAAGATAAACCCCTGTTCATATAGAACAAACCCACCACAAGAGCCACTGACTCGAAATCCAAGCTACCAGAGAATATGGCGTTCGTTAGAAAGAAGTAACAGAAGGTAACTGGAAATACAGAAAGAAGAGAGAAGTTACCAGAAAAGAAAAAATATACTGATTCCGCTTTGGTTTTGTTGATCCTTGTTCTGTGTATTGACGAATTCTGTACAGTAATGCAGATGCGAAGTTGCTTATCTCCTGTTATGTCTGACATTTATGGGGAATTTCTCGAGACCAGGGTTGCCAGTTGTGTATTTAGGGGAGCTGTGTTTTGGATGCTTCCTGTGGACGGTTATTTTGCTTTAAACAGAACTCAGACGGAGTTGTTCATGCCCTCAGTAATCTCGTGCCATCAATAAAGGCCCTTTCGGAAAAAGACTACAGCAGTTGTATTGATTTTGTAAATTCTAATGAGGGATTATACAAATCAGTTCTTCCCCACAATTATAAACATCAGTATAAGGCCAGACAGCGCTGTACGTTGTATATTATATGAGTTTGTAGTACCTGGAACCATTTATGCATGCACGTACGTAAGTAAATGCAGTGTGTTTGATATATTATGCGTGTGCACTTTAAACTACGAAGTGATTTGATCTTTTCGTCATTTTTCTCTTATACTCTTAGACGTCTTGAGTTTTGTTTAATGCATGTAACCAGAACACGTATACTCCTGTTGTTATTTTTCTTCGAACTGTGTGCGTCAGGTAAGCTATCTTGCTGGGACACTTATTTTGGCGTCAGCTTTAAGCCGAATAGCTTCAGTTTATCGCAAAATCACAGAAGTATAATGTCAGTTTACTAAATAGATGAAATGAAAAAATGTATACACTTTACCCCCAATAAATAATCGCTAGAAATTAAAGATGAATATTTTTTTTGCACTATGCGGAACTAGAAGAAATTAGATATCCCGTGACATATAATTAGAGATAATATATTACAATTTATGCCAGCCGTTGTGCAGTAAGGTCTATTGACTATTGCAAGTACACTATTTGTGTATATTTATTGTTAGTCTTACTATACCAAAACAATATAGCACTGGGCCAAGACGAAAGATCATGTTTACGGGGAGCATTTCAATGACGTAAATAACTTGCAAAATTAATTTTGCGTATGAATACGATGGAATCGTAAAATCATTTAAATTTTACTGCCATTCTCAACAGCGCTGGTACTTGCATACATATGAAATGTTCACTCTCGTTCTGTTTGTTATGTTATCGCTTAAAACAAGGCACTTGCAGGTAAAGAAACCCTTATTAAACAGAGATACATTCAAAGAAAGGCAACCGGATCCCTAGTTTTCGTTTTCCCTCGCTAATCTACCGCCGGGTGCCTATCGAGTTCTGGATACAAGGTCGTCCGTCGATGTGCTCCTGGTTTTCGTATGTCAGGGCGCCTCGGTGCGGGCTGCTCTCCATACTTAATGAACGTGTCGTGTTGTTGACCTTTGAGAGAGAGAGAGAGAGAGAGAGAGAGAGAGAGAGAGAGAGAGAGAGGTGTCTTGCCAACCCGGAACCGAAAGCAAGATTAGATTATTGATGTCGTACCTGGTGCTCCAGAGTTGTCGTGCTTTGTGGAATGACGTCTTGCGATCGTTACGTGTTTTTGTTGTGTGGACACTCGGTAGCTTCATGTTATTATTTCTTTAAAGTTTTATCTGTTTTGATAAATCGATATTCTTAACGTTTATTTGGATGTTTCATCCTACTTTCTCGCAGGATTCGTTCAGCTGGTCTTACGACGGAGTTAGATAATGTTCAAATTATAAAGAATGTGAATGAACGCTTTGCAAGGTATAGTTGCAGTATTACTCTGATTTATGGAAAATAAATGATCACGTGCTTGCACGTAATACATACATGCATGAATAGAAGTGTACATATAATTACATACAAGGAACAAAAAACCTCAGTATGATTTTGTTCTTAAATCTTACATAGCATTATTGGAGTGATAAAAACTTAATTTAGACAAAAAGAGAAAAATGGCGTTTAACGGTTAAAAATACACTTATAAAACTGAACACTGTTCGTTTTCTTTGTTTACCTTTCATATCGAATCCTAATCAAGCCAAAGCCACTGGTCTACCTGAGTACATGTGCTGAAAGCAGGGTGAAACTGGTTTAATCTGCCTCCCGGACCTATTTGTCATTTAGCCAGCCAAGTATAAACATACATTGGCTATATTTATAAAGTTACTTACAGTTTACTTACAGTGTCAGCGGTAGATTAACTGACAGCCGTTTGCTGCCTTTCAATATTAGTTTTCTTGCGTTAAAAGACCACATGTATGATAAATGTGTATGATAAGCATGTCAGAAATATATATCCTCTTGAGGGAGAAAGGTGTACACTAAAATTTGCTAACTTTTCTCATTTTCGGCATTATGGTGTTCTGGTGATTCACCAATATCTATACAATAAATCTGTGTCAGCTAAATTGAAGTTGGGTGAATAATCAGTGTTTAAGTAAAAAGTCTATGTGTTGTTGTTATTATTATTATTATTATTATTATTATTATTAGAATTATTCAGAACATGAACTCTATTCGTATGGAACAAGCCCACAGGGGCCATTGACGTGAAACTCAGGCTTCCAAAGAATATGGTATTCGTTAGGAAGAATTAATTGAAGGTAATGGGAAATACAGAAAGAATAAAGCAGTTATTAGAAAAAAAGGAATTAACAAATTAATAAATAAACAGATAAAATAAATGTAAGTTTATTATTGAAATGCAAGGAGAAATTGTTTTAGGGTAGTATTGTGTTAAAAGATAGGTAAATACTCAAATTATCCAGGTTCCAAATATCGGTATTGTTATTTTTCTTAGGAATCCTTCTTAATATCCAACACTATCAGGTTAATTATAAATCTTTTGATATAACAGGTGAACTTTTCTCTTTTGTGATGATTCTGATTATTCATACATATTCATGCATGCATACAGTACGTGCATGTGTTGACTTTTGGAAGCAGAAATACTTGCTTGAGCTGGAGGTTACTTGTTAAGTAGGTGATGCTGTGGAACACTGTATTCCGTTGTAAAATGTGCTTGCTTTGCTATCAGTGCCATAGAAATTTGCATGTATTGTGTTATTTTTATCTCTTCTAGAATAACAAGAAAATGTAACAGAAAATGCATCAACAACCATTAGAGGAGCCTTCAATATTTATTTTTTTGTATACTGTAAAGCATCAAAGCTTTGTGGCTTAATTCTGACTTAGCTGCCAGATTTGGCAGTCGATCATGATGCGACCCACGGTCATATGACTTGTATGTCACTCACCAGTTTTCCGTTTGCATGCATGATCAGGTACCTATCACTCCATCCCTGTTCACATATTGGGACAAGATCAGCTTTGGAGAATAAAGTTATTGCATGAACTTGTTGATTAGTAGACTTAGTATTGCTGTGTCTTGCAAATAATGGACCTCTGAAAAAAAAAAAAGCCGTTTATGGGCTAGTTACTGTGCCCCAGTATTAGCTTTTCCCAAAGGATATAAGAATGAAATATCCAGAGTAAAATGTTGTAAGGAAAGAAAACACAGGATATCCAAATCCAAACATTCGCCGGCGTCATTAACCTTCATCTGCCTTCCTTGACAACAGAACCATCTGTCTGGTTCTTGAGGGTGAAAATATAGTTCAACCTCCACAACATCAAGAGTTCCACAAAGCAGACAGAGACCTCAAATCAATCCTGGACGTCCTTTGCTTCCCCAGATCGCAAGTTGGCTTGTTGCTCATCTTGGGAGATGATAATATGGGAACCTGCACCAAAATCTGGGACAAAATCTCCTTACCCTTACCCAGCCATACCCATCAGACCCTGGACCTGTTAAACACTCTGGTTGGAAACCAAATGGCAAGGGCAGCCTGGAACAAACTAAGGTCCTTATTAATGCTTCCAGGACAAGCTGATGGGGTTTCCAAGAAGGTTAACCTTGCAAGAGCAACACAGCTCCAATGCCCCCAATCAACAACCAATCTGCCTTTCCAATGCAATGGGCTTACGAATGGCAGACCTGAATAGGGGGACCTGCAAGATTTCACAACATAACATCTACAGCATCTGCTAGGACAGGGACAATCAAGGCCAAGTTGGGGACAGTGAGAATCAAGTCAGTGCCTTGCAGAAGTGCCCTTACAAGCCATGACAGAAAGGGCTCCTCATTCAGGTGGTCATCTGCATGCAGTATACCATCAAAGGTTTGGGAAAGCTGCCAAACTGTGTGTGCACCTGACTGCAATTGGAGAAAGAGTCTAATGGTGGCTGTCACAACCCCAACAAGTGCACCAAGCTGATCCTACCCACAGAAGACAGCCATATTTAAGCCCTAGACAGCAGCCTCTGCCTAGTGGGTGCCAGTAGTAGCCTCATACCATCATATAGCCACCAAACCCTTGCCCTCTGCATACTGGGGAAAAAATACTGATGGGAATTCATCATTGCCAATATCCAGATGTCCTTGCAAAAATAACAGTCAACACTACTTTCTGTACCTTTACCTTCAACTACTTTACTTTCAGCCTCACTAACTCAGAGACCTTGTTTCAGAGGCTGATAGACATCATTCTTAGTGACCTCTCCTTGTGCCTCTGGTACATTGAAAAATCCTCAGAGAAATCCAAAAGACAACCAGAAACATGTATGAGTCGACCTGTTCCTACTTCATGAGGTTTGATGGTCCATCCCAGCAAGTGCCATCACGACCTCCACCATCAAATTCCTGTGGGTCATCAAGTCTTGGCAAACAGCTTATGTCCCCCCTGCCCACCAAGGTGTCAACCATTTGCAAGGGAACCTTGATAAGGGTTTTGAGTGCAGAGCAGCTCAAACAGATTTTAGTGCTGCTTTCAATTTAGTAAATCACAAGACACACATTTATAAACTTCAGAATCTTGGAGTGGGTGGATATGTTTTAGGATTACTTCAAAATTTCCTTACAGGTAGGCAACAGCGAGTTGCTGTGGATGGCATCTTTAGTGAACCAAGACCTAGTGTGTATGGAGTCCCATAGGATCAACCTTAGAAAGACGGAAGGAGAGAATAAGGACAGATAAGATACTGAGAATGAAGTATAGAGAGGAGACACAGCATACACAAGCCTCCCTGCAGATGTTTTGACATGACAAGCTTAAGAAAGAAACACATTTACCCAATATATGTAGCCTCTGAATGCTTTGAAGGCTGATACCATGGAATTGCTGTCCCACCTTGAATGAAATTGCTTGTGTCATCTACAAACCAGTGTCAGTTCCTTGCATTAAAGGATATTTTGCAGGTTACATACATACTTTATAGTTATGTTTTGTGTACCATTCCCCCTACTGTGTATTATTTTCTTAGTACTGGGTGTGTTTTCTTTCTGTATAACTGTATTTTACATTTTCTCCAATTTGCTGCTGCAGAACTGTTTTAATTAATTAGTAAACATTTAGGAAAAAACTGATAATTTGAGCCTGAGCCTTAACAAACAAGCAGCTCATGATACTGAATAATAAGTTCAGGTTCCGCTCTGTTTTAATGATAGGACAAGTTAAAGTCAAGACAGGATAAATGATGGAGAATGTGTTTCTTTAGGAATGGTCATTCATTTAATATGGCACCAGCTCCAGCCAGTTTAAGTCTTTTTGCATGCCTTCATCTTGTACAACTAGTGTTGCAGTAATAGCTAAATCAGGTGTTATGTGCTAAGATCCAAAATCAGAGTGTAGCCTTCCATGGAACACAGGACAATCAAGTTCTCTTTATTAGACAATATGCTTCCTATATTTTACTGTTTATTAAATCAAAAATAAATCTCTCAGGGTAGATAAAAGACTTTTTAGTCAGATAGTTGAGAGGCTTTGAACAATAAGCAACAAGCTTTCATTCATCTCATAGATATGTATTTGCGCACACATAAACAGTAATACTTCCAGTTAAGTTGTTTTGACATAAGGCAGTTTTTGTTAAAAATTAAAGGGAAAAATAAAAACTGAGTCATCCATTTATGTACTTTTACATTAGTCAGCAACTAATGTTAAAACACCATAGAACAGAAATCAAATAAAAATGCCAAGTCACAGAAATTCAAGTTGAAAAATATAAAATCTTGTTAAAATCTATAAACAAGACACTAATAAGATGAACAGTATACAACCATTTCAAGCTTAAATTTTTTAAGAACATTGTCTTGTTTGCATGACGTACAGCTATATGGTTTTTCCTCTGGTTCATCTAGCACATCAACATCACCCAACAAGTTGATAGAATGTACAGTATACAGTGCTACATGTAATGTTCTTTTGGTTTTATACTGAATTAAAACTAAGTTTAACTATTGAATAACTCTTTGTACAAGTTACAAGTATTAACTACATTATGGGGGTGTTTATAGGAGTTCAGGGGTGCGTATGTAATATTTTTTGACGAGGTTATTTTTTTAGTGTCTTGGAACAAATCCAGGTTGTTTTTCATGCAGGCAGGTGTACATGGATGCACTGACAGAATCAACAACTCAGAATCTGTCATACTTTAAAGTGAAACTTCAGGATTAAGAGCCTATCATAAAGATGTTCCTGGGTAATTTTTAACTTTTCTAATTTTTTACCTCTTTGAATTCTTGCAGAGGATCCCTTTTACTCAGTTTTTGTATGGCACATGAACTTTTTCTTCAGTTACACGAAACCTTACCATTTTTCTAATCTTTAGTTACTCAACATCTTAACATCCTCTCTCATTATCTCCACTTGGTTTTGTCGCTGACAGAAACATAAGATTCCAATGATATTTCACAAAGGTAGTGAAGATGCAACATTCATTATGTTCAACTATGTATTATTAAAAATTGGACAGACTTTCAGATAGAGACTCAAATGAAACTAAGTTGTTTTTTTTCAGAACTAGGCATTCTCAGCATATGAGGACTAGAAAATCTTGCTTCAGCTTGTGAACTAAATGTGTGGAACAAAGATTCTTTGGAATAAATTCATTAATCTCAAATCTCAATCTAGAGTTGGTTAATTGAAGGAGGTAAGCGGAAAGAAAAGACATGCAATTACTGAAACCTTTATTTATTACAGATTATTTACAGCTACTAGCTTGACTGGCCAGCCAGCCCCCCCGGGTTCCCTTGACACTTATGCAAGGCATTCCTGCCTATACACTAATAAACGTGTTAACCCCATCGACTTGTATGGGTGGAAACAGTTCAAGGAAGTAAATACTGACAAAATAAGTCTACAATAAAAAAAAAAGAATACAGAAAACACTGCTAATGCCCATATTTAAACCTTAATCAAATTCTCCAGACCAGTCATCAGAGTACCTCGGCACCACATCATTGATCTCAGTGCTGTTTTGAGGAGGTACTCTTGGATATAATACAGTACAAAATTCCACTAAAGATAATAATATAAAGCTTTGACAAATGATTGATATAATAAATCATGAAAGAAATCAATACAGCATACACAATATGCACACAAGCACTAGCAGAGGAAGTTTGTCCGATTCAAATAATGTTGTCACAGGCTTTATAAAAAAAAAGTTACCCTGCAAACGTCTAATGTCATTTAGTGAAACAATAACAAATATACTGTAATATATAATTTGTACTTCCTCGACAGTCGCATTTAAAAAGAGACAATTAACTGGTACAAAATGTAAAATGTGTCAATACAAAATTTGCAAATTGACATTGTGCCACTACATGACATTTCTCCTTTAAAGATAACAAAATACAGTATATTTACAAATAATCAGTTTTTGCAAAAAATATTCTAGTGAAAAAAAGTTGACTTATCAGTAAGCATGCAGTCTCCATATACAATATAATCAAATAAATAGAGTTTGCAAAACAGAAGGCAAGCTCAATTTGAGCTTACTGGACATGGGGAAATATCAAGAAGAATAATGGATATCAGAAACAGCATATTGAAAAACTTTCATTGAGTAGGCGCAATCAAGGATAGTGCAACAAAATTCCCATGCATGGTACCTTCAGAACTTTGCCCTGTCACTCACCAGAAAAGAAAAAAATTAAATAACCTGTCGCTTACGGAACCTTCCATAACAGAGAAATCTGTTTTTAATGTTGAAGAAAAGGTGTATATATATATATATATAAAAAGGCTGAAATATTATGGGTTAAGCTAATACCCCTATAATCCTCTCATTTTTGTATGATCATTAAACTTATGCTGTGCTTTATATTTGGATGTTCACGTTAATTTTCAGCCATAAGAATTTAAGAAATGGAGTTATAAATAGGAGTTCCACACATCTTGCCCCCCCTCAAGTGGCAAGGCAGCTACAGCTGGAGACACCTTCAAGTGATCTCAAACAGTTACAAAGTATCATATAGTTTTGCTTCAGAATGACAAGATAACAATTAAAAATGTATTTTTGTGAGTCAGAAGTTAGAGGTCTACCAGGCCAATTACAGTCATTCAGAAATATTTTAACGGTAACTGATTATACAGATAGGCCAGGTTCTTCAATGTTTTCCCATATCCTAACAAATGTAAAAATTTTTTGGTTACAGGATAATTGACAGACAAATCAGCACTTAAAATAATTATCCAAGACCTTGCCTTCAATACTACAAAGCCAGATTTTACTTGAATGCCATTAAGCCCTATATAAAGGTTAAATACTCAGTTTTGTTAAAGGACACAATGTCAGGATTTTCTCAGGAAGCAATGAGGTTTCACATGAAAATCAAAAAACACTGGTAGTGACAAGGCAAAGTTACTTTTATTCTGCGACATATTCTTTGGCAATTTATCAATAAGCAATGACACGAACGAATTTAAAATACTGATATTGACAAGGCAAGGCTAATGCATCAGTGAAGAGTTCCTTTTACCTGCTTAATGCACATTATGCCAGGAGAAACCCCTCTTGCATCCTTGCACTGCCAAAAACAATGAAAAACTTTTCATGGTACATTAATTTACAAACATCCATCTGGCACAAAAAAAAAAATATTCCATTACAATACTTCTTAGGCAAAATATTGTAACAACTTAGGAATATGAATCTGTACATATACATAATTACAAACACACAAAATCATATATATGTAGACATTCAAAATACAAACAGCCATTCAGTGTAAACTCTTGTAAACTTTTCAACTGACCCCAAAAGGATTCACATAACCATTCAGTTATATGGGCAATGCTTTATCTATCTGTATACCAGAGCTTAAATAGCAAAAACTGGAGAAGATATTTATCAAAAAAAGCACAAATCTTTTGATTTCAGGGAAATCATTACAGTATGTAGTTTACCTAGACCACTGTCCATTCTCTGTGTACAAATTACATAATGTAGTCTTGTAACAGATTTAAATTGCTTTCAGAATAGACTGCAAGATACTTAAACAGGCACATGCAAAAGGGAACATATTACTTGGTTCACTGTAAATCTAGAACTGAAAACCTCATTCTTTCATAAAGAACTGAAACCAACACCACCTTTGATATGCAATGCTACATCAGGGCACTAACAGAACCTGCACAAAGACAGGAGGACAAATAAAACTTAGGAGCTGAACATACAGTATTTTCCTGATCGGTTGATTATGAATGAATACTGCCTTATTTGAGTATCAATTTACTTATGGGAGGTCAATGGGACAGGCACCCTACCATCCTTATCAGACTTAGGACTGAAGGAAAAAATGAGATTTTATAGCAATAATGGGAAATGGAAGCATAGAGAGAATTCTCAAGTTTAAGAATGGAGAAAAAGATTGTCATTGAACTTCCCAAAATATTTGGTTAAACTATTTTCATGTATGTGCTCTGGAGCTGGAACAAAGTTAGTTAGATACTCTTGTTCCTCTAGTCTTGAAAGACCAGCTGACGAAGCAATGCCGATGTAAAGAAAAGGTTATGGGCTCACATCCACTTGGGAACTGTGTAAAACATAACGCAGGGTCTATTAATAGATCTATAACAAACTTGGGGATTGGTTTGTATAATACATAACCAAATACAGTATGTGTTTATTTGTGTGCATAAAATCAAATGTAAGAAAACAAAAATTTCAAAGTAGTTTGAATGACATCCTACCTTTTGATGGCAAAATATACAAGGATGATCCTTAGCTATAAACTGACCACTCAAAGCTTAACAACTTAAACTAATAGCATAACCCATGTAAGGCTTGCAGCTACCCGGGGGGGAGTAATAAGTGTGGCTGGATGTGGTCTGGGGTGAGACCATGTGTAGGCTTTCAAAAACAGCTCTTTACAAAATGAAAAGAAAAAATTAAATGACTTCATTTGATTAGCTAAACCATGCAATTTAGCACAAAAAATCTGCAACAGGAAACATGATCAGGCCTGTTAGGTAAGATTGTGTTTCTTCTACCGTCACAAAAATGTCAAGAGAACCACCATTGGAACCAGAATAGTTCAAGATGAAGTTTGGAGGAAAAATGGTAATGGAAGGTATTCAGTGGATCTGAAATGTTGAACTTCATTCGATAGTAATGCTGTGATTATTAAAAGACTTAATGTCATGATAATTATAAGGAGTTCAAGAGCATAACTATTTCCAAAGAAAATATAGTTGCAACTGGCAATGGAACATGAGAACTAATCAAATTAATCATAAAATCACTGCATAATCCTTGCAAAAGAAAAGCAACAATAAACACGGCCATCATAACAGCATAACACTAATCAAATACTAATTGCAAAGAAAGAGCTGCAATCCAAGCCTTCAAAAGTTTCCAGCATTAATTACAGAAGTGCACCCCAGGCCAAGACAAATGGTTACCTCTGGACCTATAAAAAGAATCACAGTCTGTTCAGGGGCTTAAACTATGTACAGAGGTGCTCGCGCGTGAGGGGGTAAAACGACCACACACTGACTAGACCACTCGTTTGCACTCCACACACGACTGCATTGCTGGTGGTACATAGTTTAGATTCTCCCTACAGTTATCAACATGTGTGGATTTGATCCAATGAGTAGTAGTAGCAGCAGTAACCTTTGCTATCTAGAACGGTGCACCGCGAGCCACCGTGACCACACTCGCTCAGGGTAGGAGTAAACGGAGGAGGGCTGAAGAGGGGCAAGGCCATCTATTTCAGGGTAACATTACTACCCATGTAATAAGAATGAAAAATAATGATGGCAATGGTAATAATTACAGTAATAATAATGACAGTAATGATAACTATGAAATTCATGTAAATACATCAACACAAAGAGGGTCTTGTTCAATGCTATTACAAAGTTACATCCAACATAATTTTTTTTGTATTACCAATTTTGATGGAATAAACCTTCCTTAATTAATGATGTTAACCATGACCACTGCAATTCAAAAGTTCCTTTTGTAAACTTTACACTTTGCCACAATACTGGATGCAAAACAATCTTGGACAATCTATTGCTTATACATTCCTCTGTGCTGTTTCAAAAAATTCATTTGAAATTTCCTACAATCTCATCTATTTTCATGTGTATTATGCTGATGGTATTTGCCTTGAATTCCTTCATGTTAGCACACAAGAAGAAGTATAAACCCTCATGTAACAATACAGCAGCAATTTTTTCCATCAAAGTCTTTGAAGTCTCATGCTTGCAGTCATAATATTTTTAAATACTGTCTAGGTGTGTATGAAAACAATAAAATATTTCTAGTAATTAATCATTGGATTAGCAAGATTATTAGTATGCTTGGCATAGTTTTCACAAGATTGGTAAAAGCCCAGTGAAATTTAGTCCAACTTCAGTAGCAATTTTTGTACACAGCATTTCATTGAAATGAATATTTGAAAAGATGAAGAATATGGTAAGTGACACTGCATTTTCATGTATTTATGAACCTTATATGCCTCGCTCATAGAATTTATTAAATGAGAAATGAAATTCAGGCAAGAACAAGTAGGTGTGAAGCCACAAATAGAGACAATTGAAAAGCAGTGCAGTTTGGGCTGCAAAAACAATGCAAGAAAACCTTTTGTGCTGACTACAATGCTTTGTACAAAGAAAGCTGTAGGAGAACTTTTACGCAGAGAGAGAGAGAGAGAGAGAGATTCTTAATACTTCTAGAAAAGGTGTTCAATAAATAAAATTTTAAACTGACCATCCACATTTATTCTAAAGCAGTTAAGATTTTTAATAGGTGCACTTTACAGTACTGCAATTTATTCAATAAAAATGTCTTGAGCACATTAGTGTGTATGGTAACATTTCAAAAGCCAAGGCAAATGTCCATCAAATCTCTAATGCATCCAGCAAAATACAGTCCAAGGAATACTGCTGTAATGAATATAGTCCCAATGCAAATTTCAGTTTTACAGTTCAACAGATCACAATTCTTGGGTTGTGGAGAACCAAGTGAAATTATGGGTTTGATTGTATGTAGACATAAAACCGTAATATTTTGATTATATGGTAAAAATCTAATTGATATTCCCTTACTGTGTTCATTAGTAGACGAAGTTACAGATACAGTATAGTACATTTAGATATATAACTTTTATATACAAGAATGCTTCTGAAAGGTTTTGATCCAAAATGTACATCACTGCCATCAATAGTATGATACATAGATCACTGCTCTTATAAAAGTTCATTACAAAGGGGTTAAAATGAACATGACTTTCAAATAAGGTTAAAAACATTAGCATTCTCATGCAGCAGTCACTGTAGTTTAAATACTCTTAAAACCATATTCAAAGTCTTTTAGTTATTAAAATGTAGTGTTCATTCTGAAAATTATAATTCTAATGGTTTAAAACATGCATTAAAACATTTGAGATGTGGCACATTATAAGCGTTACAACTTTAAACTGGCTGCCAAACATTAATTCCCTTTCATTTTTACCATTACAGAACTGCTTTCCCTGCTACCTATTAGTAACCTATGCATATGAAAATCTCTACTGCAGTTTATGATGGTATAGTCTTTCACCAAAAATATAGTCTGAAGACCTTTTGATACAAGTGAAGAGAAAGGCATAAAGATATGTCACTAAAGTCTATCTTCAACAGAAATCGATCTTACACAACTTTAGATAACTGGAGATATTACACAAATAACTTGGAAAGATGTTACACAAATAACTAAGTGAATTTCATCTTTTGATAAATGATTTTGCCAAGCTACATTATCAAGGGAATATATGCTGTCAGTATTAAAGTTATCTACCTTATAATCATCAAGTATGAATGCTTCTATAAGGATCAGGTACATCTATAAAAGAAAAAAAGTAAATAGCTAAGGTTTAACTTCAGAACTAGCCACCAATGTGAACAATTCCAAAGGTCGTAACTTAAAACAACGATAAGCATTACCTAAAGTCACACGTGTGACTGTCGTAACCCCTGTCCAAGCGTCCTGCTCTCCTCAAGCCAATGAAATGTCCCCCTTTTAGGATTAAGACTAAGCCTACAGCCTGCACTGTCACACTGCTTCAATGACAATCTCTCAGATTCTCAAGAAATTACGAACCAATTCCATCTTAGCTTCTTTTGAATGCAAATCTGGTGCACCCTTTACTGTACTAGCTAGTGCACACACAGTCCCCAGAACACGTACTGTACCTATTCATAGTTGCAGACCCTCTCTTAGAATAATGAAGATGTACAGGTGAGATAACATGTAAGTATTATATAGTACATATCATAGCAGTGACTACATCTAAGTTCCACATCTGAGTACAAAAATAGCTCATCGATACAAAGGGACACCACTTTTAAAATGTACAGCCTAACTGGTCACTTCAACAGATACCCACAAATACACTATTTTTAATATTAATTATAATAACTTGAACCTCGTGTATCTTTACTTCCAGGAGTTTTCATGGCCATAAACATACTATTTTGTGACTTGCTGCCCCCATCATCCACAAAAAAAAAAAAAAAAAAAAAATATGATCAGAAATAAAAACAGAATCTTCAGCAGACTCTTCATATTACACACTGCAGGTAAATCTTACTTATAATCAGGGGTACTTCCATAGGAAATTTTCCCATTCTTCTTTCTGTTGAAAACTACTGTTATTTGAACTGCCATCAAGTAATAGTTTTGAATTATAAAGTCTCAGCAGACATCAGTATGCATACATATTTCCATATGTCCACTTACCCTCAAATTGTATTCAAACTACCCAATATCACTAGCCCTTACTCTACACTTTATGATCGTGTAAACTTTGTTTGTTGACAGCTTGGCAATTCATATCTGCATAAAGTATTAAAACACTTCAATACATCTGTAACCATTTTACCAGAAGATATTGCTCATCAAGCTTGTACAAAACTTAACTCATATTTTATCACACGTGAGATCTCTATGCTGTGTGCATGTGCATGGGATGTTTGTGTTAATATTCTGTACATGTACCTGCTGTGTTTTGCAATTACACTCACAAACACAACTTTTTTGCTATGTGAGCTTTGTTTAAAAAAAATATTAACCACTTTTTAAGGAAATTCACTGCCCATGACTTTCATACTATAAATTAACACTAAATACTAATAGTACAGTTGGTATATTTTCCCTTTAACAATATGTAGCTAGTTAAAGCTTAACATCAGTCCTCTATATTAGGCACACATAGAAGATTATTTTCAGTAGCAAAAACCCATTACATTTAGCAACCATTTTTTAGTGCATATTATTATACTGAATAATGCTTAATGCCCCCCAAAACCTATAATTTAGGCTGCAAACTTTTATGCAATAGACTGTTGCAGTGCACAGGATGCATATTTAAAATCCTCTCTTTTGAAAGCCATGATATCCAACAGTTCATATATGAACATACTGTACACACTTAATGAAAAGTTGCGAGGCAGTGCATGATAATCATTCAAAGAAAATTTAGCTGACGCACAGAGTTGAACCTTATTTTTCTCTTTGAATGGCCCAATCTGATGCTCAGACTCTACCAATGAATATGCAGACAAATTAAATAATACTCTAAAGTCAAAGGCAGTTGTAGTGATTTATATACGGATAGGTGATGGTGAATTACACTGGATTGGGTGGTTATTTAGAGGAACAAGATCTTAGGAGAATTTCCATTATGTTATTCATACACATTCATATTTATGATGAATACTGAATTATCAAAGCCTCACTTAACTACATTGAAAATTAATTTGAACTGAAAAAAAAAAAAAAAATGCTAATGTTCCTCATTGGTAATTTCTTTTCCAAAGTAAATTCTCTATGCACTTTTCAATGACACACTAACAAATGCAATAAAGAAAACTTCATTTCCTCTTAACTTCCTATTGTACAAAAAGTAAACACCAGGAGGTTTACATATGGTAATTACAATCTATGCCTGACGCATGATATGAAATGTCATCAATAATGTTCTCCTTAATTTTAATAGTGGTTATGCACTACACTACCAACAAAACTATTAATGACCACTTGGTTTTACATTAGCTTTCTTTGTGGAAAAAGTACATCACTTACTGCCTGAGACGAGATACTTCAATGAACAGCGAGGGGGACAGTAACAAACTCCGAATCATTCCTCCGAACACAGATCAGAGATTCATGCAGTGCAGCAGCGTGTGGGGTGAGTCAAAGAAGGCAAAAGGATCGTCAATATTCATCTCCTTTTTTGTTTTTTCAAGTGTTACTGCATCCCTCAGTCATTGCTAATTATTACTCAACAACCAAACGAATAGACAATTACTGTATTTTCAATTTATTCCACCAAAGCTCATGAGCTTAACTCGCAGTTTCAACCAGCTTGCTAGAGTAAAATTTAACATTTAATATATTCTAGTTGCATAAAACACCTGTTAAACAATATACAGTATATGTACGACTGATAACTTCCATTTGTAATAAATACTATATTTCATTAAAACTGTAGAGTGCAAATAAAACTGTGGGTTGGTGATATGATTCCAGAGGCTGCCCCACACACATAACGCTACGATATATAAAGGGAGGGAATTTAATCGCAGTTGTCTTGAAATATAAGTCGGACAAACCCTGGGTCCCCCTCTAACGGAGAGGCGCAGAATGGACAGGCTGCATGGAACCCATTTGTTCCATGGGGAATAGGCACAGCAGCCCAGTACCTGAAGTATAAAAGAAGTACAATGAAAATAAAATGCCATTTTAAAATCCATCAAACTTATCAAGGTTCTAAAATCTTTTCAAGTTAACATTACATTTTGACAAACTGCACGAGGTCAATTTGAATTCTTATGCTAACTGGTTATAATGTACAATAATGTTATTCAACAATAATATAAATGTTGATTCTGCCTCCAAAATATACAAAGGTCTCAGATAAAAATAATGAACACAAAAACAATATTACTTTAAAATCATAAGGGCATTACCTAAATACAGTAAATGAGTTTTATAATTTTCACTGTTTCCTGACACAAATTTCATTTTACACAAGCCTCACTTCTACCCTTGCAAGTAACAGCAAGAAATTCTATTGAAATGAAGCCTTATTATGAACTGGTAAGAACACTTCATCTCAGCAGAAAAGTCCGGCTATGGGGGAAAGAATAAAGGAACTGCATAAAACAAAAGCAAAAATTTTACCAATAAGCAGTTTCCATTGCAGAGGGTAGTTCTGAACTGCAAGCAAAACCTTTTATACTGTAAATAGAGCTGGGTACCACCTGCAAGCAAAACCTCTTATACTGTAAACAGAGCTGCAGTTACCCTGGTCTTTTATGTACTCTACCAGTTCCTGGATTATGAGGCCCTTCCCTTTCCAATACACTGTCCCAGTACTTGACCTTTGGCCTAAACTTGATATTCCATTACAATACACTACTACTTTCATATTAGGTATCTACCTTTTCTAGTCTTCCATTAAGCCCACATTATATACTTTTCACCAACCAATCATCCCATTCTCTCCCCATGAGCCAAACCATCTCTTGACACGATAATCCCTTTCACCAATGGTAAACTTTTTACCACTGCAAAGTATCTCCACACTTCATACCCTTTCAATTATTCTTATATATAAGTACACTAAGTAAACAATTTCATTTATATGTAGTCCACGTGTAATTTGGTAAAAGAAAACCCATACATATGCAAGATGCTGATCCAGCAATTAGCCACAAGTGCAGAGTTTGAAAGAATACTTAAAAACCCCTTTGATAGCTATAATTTTTGCTGCCAAACGTTGTCATGTACTGTATTTCTATTCTGATAATGAAATTAGTGTTAAGCATTTAAGTGGTTTTTAAACCGACTGACTTTACCTGATCTCAGCAAAACATCCTGTATACAGTATATTGTAATAGAATAGTTTTAACATTTAATAACTTCTGAAAAAAAAGCACTATTATCCTCCAAGGATTATTAATAAATGTGCCCATTCTAATGTTTATGAAGTAATAAAATTGGTTGGACCTATATGTAAGATTGATATAAGCAACATAGTAAACTTAAAAATTAAAGTCTGTAATATCTCTCCTCTCTCAGTTTGGCACTGGGTCTTTAGTTCTTCACTATTTACTTATGACCTGTATTTATGGTTGGTTAACAAGTTTCTTGATGACACATAGGGGTATCAGTGCTGATATTCATAACACCAGAATTGTTACAATACAGACATAAAATATGTGGATGGACAGTTGTAAAAGAAAATATATATATGTCTACACATTTTCTATTTAGAACATATTTTATTGGGTACTAGTAACTTCATGTTGTATTTTTGAAAATAGTCTATTAAATCTTTGGAAAATCTGTTCTAACATGAGGTTAAAATCTAATTAATTCCCTCAGTTTCTGATCAATCAGTTCTCCAAGTAATGGTGGTAGGGGCTGTTTTCTAATAGGATATCTGCAAAGGGAATCTCTTGAAGAATCAGAATGAAAGTTTTTTTTTTTTTTTTTTTCCCCCCCCATGTCCTCACACCTGCACGGGGTGCAGTGTTGTTCCTTGGAGATGATTACATGATTATTTTAACAGCTCCTCATGACTTTTAGATACTGTACAAGATATCTTCTTGTTCCTGACAGCTATATGCTATAGGATCTTTTTTTTTTGCTGATTTCATCAAACTTTTGGTTTAGAGTTCTGATATATGCAGCAATTTTCTTTTGATTGAGTTAGTTGACAAGTCTTGGATAGTTTTATCAGAATTGTTTGGTTGGGAAATTGGCTGTTATCATAATCCAATGCTTTTGATTAGATGGCTGACATTTTCTTTTGTTTTATGATTTGTTGGTGATGAATTATGTTATTTAAGCTTCAAAGTATTGAAATTTTTTTTTTTTTTTGTGGAACAGTGAGTAACATTTTTTCAAATTAAAGAAATTCTACTTGATCTATTTTTTCCTAATATATTGTATGCAGTGATATCATGTACTGTACAGGGCTAAAAACTTTTGGTAAAAAGAACCTGACAGGATTCAATCAACTAACTGAGAAAACATTTGCACCTGTAAAATGCAGTCTGTACATTAGACAGTACTTACCTCACAGTCTTTTCGGAGGCCATGTGTCCACAGGGATTAAAGCAAAAAGTTGGATAGCCACTGTCAACATAGAACGCAGGTTCGATTCCCATGCACAGTTTGACTACTGGCCCAACCTGAAAGAAATATTTAACATATATAAATGGTAACAGGAAGGACTTTACCAAGGCAAACCAGCCTCTCATAAGTTGCAAGGTTCAATGAAAACCAGGTAATCAAGTAAGTCTGCCATACAGTATTAAAAAACTAAAATAGACAGCTAAAAAGCACATTTTGACCAGATTACTAACTTAAACTTCTCAACCTCCATCAGCTGGCCGATAAAAGCTCATTAGAAATTAAGATAAAAATTATATGTAAGATTGCAGCTTCGTAAAAACTCTAGAACTGAATAGTGAAAATCCTAAATATTCAAACAAAAATTTGTATGGATTTTTGTCTAACACTTGATATTACCTATCATTTAAATTTTGGCATTCACACAAAATATTTTATTGTTAATATCGTATCTTTACAGATGGGAATTACATGTGGGGTTGTTATCAAGTGACATCGTGTCATATGGTTGCACTAAATTCTCATACATGATGACCCCACTTCTACAGGTTGCCTTTTGTATAGATGACTTCCATTTCCTTACTGTGAGTTTTGACAGCCCAATATATAATCTGCCGCAAACATGAATGTTATAACATTATAACAATATATAATTCATGTAGAGTACCTTGTAATTTATTTATTTTCTCAAGCATATCACACCATTTATTTATTATAATGGGCTCAAGCAATACCTTGTATGTATAAAATATTTTTACTAAGCATTCTAACAAAGTTGCTGTGTTCTCACTTCTACTCTAAATAGGACTAGTCACAAAGGATCTATTGCTTAATGTGAGTTATAATTTAGAGCAATACAAAATTGAATAAACTCACCAGATAAGGATACTCTACAAGGAAAAAAAAATATATATACAGTACACTGATGACCATCATGACAAGTATTATTACCATGAGAAAATATACCATACCTTCCTTCCTAAAACTGTGCAAAAATTGTAATAAAGGTGAAATAATAAGTCTTAAGAAATTAGTACAGAGATAAAAATAATCATCCTACACATTTCAATTTATTCTATGCAGTATATCTTAACATTAACTACATCTTTGCAATGCTCATTTGTTCTGAAGATCAATCCAACTACCTTTCCTACTTCAAGGAAAAGGATGCACCAACTGTCATGTTGAATGTATGTTTTGATCTGACCAGTTTTTCATCATTTCAAGTTTGAGGATTCTATCACCCCAATTCTCATTTCAATAGTTTAAAAAAATCTTGTATCTATCCTTATCAAACACCTGAACCCTTTACTTTTTTGCAAAATAGAGTTTTAATTCAGTGGTCCCTTCTAGTATCTCAACTTGATTGATTGATTGATTGAATGCAGACTTTTGGCATACAGCCAAGCACTGGGGCAACTAATGCCATTCAGCGGTCAAACAGAAATTGACAGTGAAAAGGTTTTAAAGGTGTAACAGGAGGAAAACCTCACAGTTGCACTATGAATCAATTGTTAGGAGAGGGTGGATAGTAAGATGGAAGAGAATATGAATGGAGGTACAGTAAAATGAATGAAAGAGGCTGCAGCTAGGGGCCAAAGGGACGTTGCAAAGAACCTTAAATAATGCCTACATTGCACTGCATGAGGTGCACTGACGGCTCTAGCCCCCAATGGGGAGTATCTCGACTTAACAAGCAATTTTAATTTAAACATAAGCACCACAGTTTTATAAATAAAATTGGTTTCATCACACAAATGACTCATTTATACATGTTTACATTCATAGACATAAGTCTCAGATACTGAGCTCTTTTGCTTAAAAGACAGAAGAAAACAAGTAGCAACTCAGCACATGCACTAACTGAAGCCTATATCATACATCATACCAAAATACGATAGGCTTGTGGACTATCCAAATTATAAAGCCATGAAATTCTTATTTCTCACTGATGTACTGGGCTTTGGATAGCTTAGATTAGCTTACCACAGTTACATGGAATCTGTAAGCTAATGACACTTGGAAAAATTTGTGATGCATAAAAGAGTATATAATATCCAACTCTTCTTGACATGACTGGTTAATGTTGTATGTACACTATGTGTAAACTATGGGAAAGGTTGATGCAATTAAAAGCAAATCTTATTATTAGTCAAGAGTGAGCAAAAAAAAAATCTAGCTTGAAGATGACTTTTTCCATCTACTTTTGCACAAAACCCAAGGATGCTAGAAACAAGGAAGTATGCCACACTATAAAAAAAATTTTTAATCTAAACACTGTTATGTTAGGTGCAAGTACTGTCTACAGTGTCTTCATCTAAAAGCCTACCTTATCTCTTACATCTGCAATTTTTACCTAATAACTGTATTAGAAGTTTAACAATGATTTTATCATTCTTTAAATCTTTGAAATAAATACCTATACATATAGTTAATCACTAGCCTACCCTAGCCTGGCCTACAAGCTTTGACTAGCCTACTTTCTTCTAATTAAAAACACATAATTGGGTTCATTTGAACAATCTTAGTATGCAAAGTGAAAGTTCCTTGACACAAGCTTTTGAAACAAAAGATTTATTGTCTCAACACTTATTACTTCACCATAATTTTTTTTATGGTATGGGTATATTTAGTATATTAATAATCAGGAAGTCTGGACTCGATGGAAAACTTATAGTAGGTACTGAGCAAAAGATAAAGCCTCATTTCACTCCAAAGCATACATTCGGCAGTTAATTGTTTTCAAGATCCAGATACAGTACTGTCAGTCCTAAGGATTAACTAGATTTTTTGTTGAACAGGTTAGAAAAGGATCTCAGATGGTTATGAATACCAACTCTGCAAGGTGGATGAAGCATTGACAAACTAAAATCAATACTGTGCCATACAAAGGGCCTCTGTGAAGGGTTTTCCTACTTTTCTGGTGCCATGAGGAGGCCAGCTGTCTGATTAAACAGCAGATTTTGACCTCTTATCAATATTAGTCTTTTTCTATTGTGTTCTCACACAATGGAAGAAAATTCATCCGAGTTTTGTAAAGACACCTGAGCAAAGTAGTTTTTCCAAAACATTTTCAGTGTCTTCTATTAAAAAAAAAAAAAAAATTTGTGATTTTTGACACATTAAATCACAAGCTTAGTTTTTGGTTTAGTTAATTTCATCTGCCATCCCTGAGGGAAAAGAATAATTTTAGATCTTGGCCCATTAGTACTCTGCCCCCTGAAGTTTATCAGTGCACTCAATCCAGAATAAAATTATACAACCCCAACAAAACTGTACATAATGAAATATATTTTTCAGAAAGCTAGGTCAGCTGTCAATAATCATAATTTTTTTTTTCTAACTGTTCGTGATTCCCTAGCATTCTAGTTACTCCTTTCACAAATACCACTTTTCCCAAACTCTTATATTGATAACCTAGACAGTCTCGACCATCTTCTTCCTCTTATTCCTGTAACTAAAATAAACTTACCACAGCGATGTTCAGCTACTGTATTTCACACACCTAAATAAAGCCCTATCGTCAGGTATTTTCTTGAAAAATTATATGATGGAATGCACTAAAACCTTACTGACAAAATGCACTGTGTAATGCAGTTATTATGTAGTGGGAATTTTTATTTAATAAAAACATTGCATACCTACCGTTAATACGCCTACACATTATTTTTGTCAACATACACCACTTGGTGTAATGGAAATCCAAATAATACTGTACCTCCCACAGCTGGAACTTAGCCCTTTTCCTCTGCCTCATAAGGGAACTGTTGTAATCTACTAGCTAGCAGGGAACAAGTACAAAATTATCTTATAATACATACACTAGTGTTATACCCACTTCAGATGCACTGTACAGAATGAATTTGATCACTAATGTTGTAATCACTGAAAATAAACACAACACACTTCAGAGCCCATTATTCACTAAGAACATTCTTCATACTGCCATGCTTTTTCTTTCTATTCTAATTTCCAATTTTTTTTTTTTTTTTTTTTTTACAATTTCACTTTCCAACTTTCCCCTTTTACCTTAAGACACATAGGGCAAGTGTGAGAGTTTGAGTCCTTTTCGTGGCCCCACTCATGTAAGCCTTGCACATGGCCACAATTGAGGTACACAACAGGTTGCTTTTCTGTGGCAGTCAACGTTGCCTTACGAGGAATCACAAGTGTGTTCAAACCAACAGGACACTGCGGTCGACCGGCATTCAATTCGTCCACCATTTGTTCAAGGTGTCGCTTGGTCTGAAACAATGTTTTATGCAATGAAATTTACATTAAACATTAAAATTTCTGTTAAACATTATGATACACTAATCAATATATCTTTAGCTTATTCTTTAAACCATGAAATGCACATATTGACCATTCAAGAATTTTTGTGCCAAAAACTTAGCCCATAACAAAATGATTGTTCCTTACAATAAACCCCATACACAAAAAAAGCAAACAAATAATATCCAAGGACTGATACACAGAAAATCAAAATAACTTCCTACTTCAAACAAAATTTCAACTTCAAAACAAAAGAAAACTGCCCATAACTGTAAGAGCCCAAGGGCCACGGGCAAAAGTGACTTAAAACCTTACTTCTATTTTACATAATTCCTACAATGCTCCTCATTCTATAAACATTACCTACCACTTCACCCAAAAATAACCCCATTATTTTTTCTTCATTATTTATCCCAATTTCTAATTACAATTAACTACAGTAGTTATGAAAAGAGCCTGAAAACTCAGTTCTCAAAACGGGAAAACGATGGTGACGATAAACAACCTAACCTTACAAAATATCTAGCAACAAGCAAATGATATTGATATTAAGGCTACATTGTACTAAGGATGAGAGAGAGAGAGAGAGAGAGAGAGAGAGAGAGAGAGAGAGAGAGAGAGAGAGAGAGAGAGAGAGAGAGAGAGAGAGAGAGACTTGACTTGACTTGACTTACCGGAGACTTTCCAAGACCCTCTGCCGATCTCCATAACAAAGTGGCACCACATAAGTCAATCAGTGTTCCATCTTTTAATATGTGGGTTTCATCCTCAATCTGCTTAATTCATAAAGAAAAAAGCCAGTTATCAACCAGCCTCTTAAGAGTTTTCTCGTGCCAGCTCTCATCAAATAAACAATGCTAGTAAAATCCTTTCAACTAAGATACTGTAACATTAACTGATGGTATAGCAGTTCAAATTGCAAACATTGCTAGCACAGGATTTATTCTATGTATAAAGTACATAGTAGTACTTATACACTTATAAAACTGAATAAAAATTATAGCTTCTGCACACAATAATCATCAGAATTATTAATCTGAAATGTTGATATGGAAATTTGTTTAAATGTTACAATAAAGACATTGTAATCATGTGGGTATACTGTACATTAAATACCCAGTATCCATGAGTCAAAAAATGACCAACAAAAATATAGTAAAACTACCTCACTGCAATGCCCTCTTTGAAAGGAACTGTCATGATTCAAGTTTCATTCACCTATTTTACTTGCTGCCTTCTGAGTTGTCATTCTTTACAGTTTGACATTTATTTGTGCGGCATTCTTAGCTAAGGTTTTCTTTAAATAACTCGATAGGCATGAAGCCTGTATACTTAACTCCAACATTCACACCAGCCTCATATAATTTACAAAATTGATGTTTTCTTTAAATTTTTAGGCCAGTCATATCTTTTGGTTTTTTAGGGGGACAAAAATTATCATTTTAGTTGCAGAAAATTTGTTGCTGAGCAGAGCTATAAAAACAGAATTGACCAAAAAGTGAAACTGTCTTACTTTGCCTGAAAATAGCATTACATCCTGCTCTATATATTAATAGCGAAAAAATTGTCAAATGGCCTAATATCAGATTACATTTATTGGTAAAATTATTGTACTAGATGGAATACAATATTTCGGTATGGTTTTTTTTTTTTTTTAGCTCCCTAATTGCAGCAATTTTTCTTTGACAACAAAATACCACAACTACACTGTAATGAAGTTGCTATTTTTGAAAATTTATTGATCTGCTAATAGATGAATGAGGTGGTTCAAGACATTATAAGACTTTCTGCCAAATTTCAAGTTTGGTCTTGTAATCTCCCTTGATGTATATCATCTGGGTGCCTGAATTGAGGAAATGAATGTATGCACAATGATTATATAGAAATCACTACTACACATACAATACTTGCATTTACGATGATTTTGCAACTGGTAAGATATGATGGGAAAACACTGCAAAACCCTGTATACCAAACACAGTTACTCACCTGTATACCCCTCTGAGGTGCCGACCGAGATTCTCTTAAGGCATAAACCCCACCACCTACTGATACTTCTCTCCATATGCCAGGTGTTGCTTCCCCTCCACAAAACTGATTTGGAGGGTGCATTATTAACACGCCGTTTGTCGTTAACCCGTCAATTTCACCATTATTCTGCCACTTGGTTGCTTTCTCCTGTAAGAGTAAGAGGTATTTAGGATATATGATCACTTACCAAATTCAACTTCACTCAAATTTTTGCTTATTTTATTGGGTTTTATGAGAAGGTTTTCTATTTTATTGGGTTTCATGAGAAGGTTTTCCATGAGTTTACAGCTTTAAAAACATTTTAGCAACAATACAAACAAGAAATAAATATCCTAGAAAAAGTATAGAGATAAAATAGAGACAAAAATTGCTTTAACAGTCAATCCAAAAACAACAACAAAATATGAGCATAATACTCACTCCAAGAAAAATATTTCTTGAAGAATCAAAACCAGCAGCATAAACCTGAGTGACACGCGTTGTTCGGTGAGCAATTATCCGACACGCAAATCTACTAATTGTACTCTGTGTTACCTGAAAAAAATTTAATAGCTCAGCTTGTACAATATAATGAAAATATAATACACCTTTGTGATACAATATCATCAATGCAAAAAAAACAATGCGTTGTTAAACAATTTTTTTGCTGAAAATATTATGAACAGCCCCCAATTCTATTTTATGACATGGACACTTAATTCTTTCCTTTTAGTTTAATATTAATCCACAATACAACCATGTAATCACCTTCATTTCACCATGTTTGTCACCCGGTATGGTGTCCATGACAACGAAGTCTATGGGGGCTTCCGAAGACCGGCCAATTTGAAACATATCTGTTTCAGTATCTAGTTGGTACTCCACGATGACCGCTTGGTTCCTTGATAATGTGTAAGAAATACTATGCTGCTGGTTGTCCAATATAGCCTGAAAAATGTATAGCCCATGAAGTTTTTCAATATTTCATTCTTAATTCCTCAAAATCTTAATATCATAGAGACTATATAATAAAAGATATACCCAAAATCCAACTCAGTCACATGGAAAAAATATCACACAGGATTAAGGATTAATATTTTATGAAAGTAATAATAAAAGCATTACATTCAAGAAAAATACCAAGGCAGTAATTAGGCATTATACTGAAGACCAGCACATTGCTAACATGTGACAATTATCAAAAGTCTGGCAAAAATATATTTTACAGTAAGACACAACAATGAAGGTGGTGAAAATTTCTTTGCATAAAAAACCATAAATACAAAGTTTAAGGATTTAACTTCTGTTTACCTGACTGGTCATAAAATTTTGTTTTATTTTTATAGATATACCCACATAATATTTTGTTTTATTTTTGTAGATATACCCAAAGCCAGTAATTCTGAAGCATTAGAAATTTTACATTTTTCACTATACTGTATCTTATATTATAACCAAATAAATAAAATCAAGATAAACAAAAATCAAGTCACGCAAGGCAATTATTTTTTTGCAAAGAAATCAAAATAAACGTAACACAAAGTGTGGCCAAATATAATAAAATATACCCTATAATGTATCGGTACTATATACTGTATGTAACTACACAGATAAACAATACCTTAGCTCTGTATGTTGGCAGACAAAAAAAAAAAAAAAAAAAAAAACTCGTTACTAAACTGTAATTAATAGGAGGGGATACTTATTTCACTAACCTGTGTGTTTTGAGGCGCCCTGACCACATAGTGTCGGGCTGGCTTCACCCCATTAGCACACTGTCGTCTGTGGAGGACAAACTTACTCCTCCTCCTGCCCTTGTCACACGGCGGAAGGTACCCATTATACCTGGAAAAATGGCACAGGTTACATTTTGGTTAAAGGTGTGTAGATGTCTGAGCTGTGAAGCAACATCTGAAAATTACGGATGACAAAAACCCGCCAAGAAAATATACAAGTAAAAAATGAGCTGAAGTTTCTTCAATCGAGTTTTCCATGCAGCTGTATGAGCTGCAGCCCATGAAACTTCCAGCCACGGCCCGGTGGTGGCCTGTCCTACAGCGCTGCCAGACGCTCGATCATGGCTAACTTTAACCTTAAACAAAATCAAAACTACTGAGGCTAGAGGGTTGCAATTTGGTATGTTTGATGATTGGAGGGTGGATAATCAACATAACAATTTGCAGCCCTCTAGCCTTAGTAGTTTTTAAGATCTGAGGGCGGACAGACAAAGCCAGCAGAATGGTTTCTTTTACAGAAAACTAAAACCAGTAAAAGATATACAGGGGAGAGATATCCAGCGAGTAGCAGTGCTAAAACTCTCTCTCTGCTTCTATTTTCTTAATTTCTATAATATAGGGTCATTCTTAGTTATGACCCACCTTTTTTACTTGACTCCTCTCGTTTCCTTCAGTCCAGGATGAGGACATTGACCCATCATGTCAGCCTCTTTATGATGACAAACGTGGCATGACGAAATATCTGTGTGAGGCCATAGTTCAAAATGGCACTCTCCTGGCATTCAAAATATAGCCACCACTTCATCTACCTTTAATAATGATTTGTTATTGGCTTGATTCATACCAGTGCCGATTACTAAATTAAACTAAATGGAGAACATTATTGATTGGGCAACTGATCTGGCTCAAGTCGTGAAAATAGATGTTGGAAGTGTCAGAAATATGGATGGCATAATGGGAAACCCTCACACAAACTCTCTTGTAACAAGAGCATGACTAAGGTTTCTCATTAGAAAACAAAGCATGTCAAAGCAAGTACTGTACATGGAAATGACAGACTTCATAAATACAGTAGACACCCCTTCATTATCTCCTCCACGGGACACCCTTTCCTTCTCATGGGCTCTACTTTCTTTGGAAAGCCCATATGGAAATGAGACTTTCTTGTTGCTTGTTGGGGTATAAACTCAGTGGGTAGTGCTTGTGGGAAAGAAGGAATTATAATAATAAAAAAAAGTGTTTGGTTACGAAAATGAGATGTTTTGCGAATGGAAAAGGAGAGAATGAGCAATATTTCTTCCTCTCTTACTCTCTCCACCTAGCAGCAAGCCACAATGATCTACCAATAACTAGCTAAGAAAATCACTGCTTAGATCAAAAGTAGGGGCTAATTGCCCTCCTCCACAAGAAAGTGTCTCATTTCCTTAGGGGCTTTCCAAAGAAAGTAGAGTCCAAGAGAAGGAAAGGGTGTCCCTTGGAAGAGATAATGTAAAAGGGTCTACTGTACTTATGATGAAGTCTGTCATTTCCATGTAGAGTACTTTGCTTTCTAATGAGAAACCTTAGTCATGCTCTTGTTACGTGTGAGTTTTTGTGAGGGTTTCCCATTATGCCATCCATATCTCTGACACTTCCAACAACTATTTTCACGACTTGAGCAAGATCAGTTGCCCAATCAGTAATGTTCTCCATTTAGTATGAATCAAGCCAATAATAAATCATTAACATCCCTCATAATATATTATAATCCTTTCACTTTAGTGCCTGTACTCCAAGAACACTTTCCCTAAAAGCAACCATCCCTACCTTCTTAAAAAAATAAATAAAATAAAATAAACACAAATTCTCTAGTGCTTATCAATACATCATCTGAGGTGTCAAACCGGACCACCTTTTCGCAAGTACATATAGGAAGAAGACCCCTCATGATCACCTGATATAAGCAACCACCACTCTTGCTCGACACACGCACACAAGACAATCATGGCTCTATGTGGGTCACTTTAAAGTTGATCACTGAGAACCCCTGCAGAAGAGAGAGAGAGAGAGAGAGAGAGAGAGAGAGAGAGAGAGAGAGAGAGAGAGAGAGGTCACTTTAAAGTTGCCAAGACCGATCTTCAAAGACCATCATAGACGAGGTGCAAAGAGAGAGAGAGAGAGAGAGAGAGAGAGAGAGAGAGAGAGAGAGAGAGAGAGAGAGAGAGAGAGCATCTACAGTACCCTGCCAGCATCTTAACAGTGTAGTGACAAAACTATTTTTGTAACACAGAAGGAATTAGCAAAGCTTCAATAATCGAAGCCGCTGAAACTTGAGGTTCCCAGAACCCACTTCCTGAGGTTCCCACGACTTCCGGCGGATCCCATAAAGGTGCATTATCTACACATTCAAATGCTAAAGCCTGACTGTCCGCTTTTACTGGCGTCGCAACGAAGGAGGTACTGGGCGAAGAAGTACTTAGTCAAAGGACGAAAGTTACTTTCTCCAAATTCTAAAACAGCGTAGGTTGAAGGGGAAAAAATAGGAAAGAGAGAGAGAGAGAGAGAGAGAGAGAGAGAGAGAGAGAGAGTTCCATCGGCAAAAATGAACTCAACCTAAAACAGAATAATATTGTAATAAGAGAAGAGAGGACGGATAAAATGAGAGATAAAGAAAGAAAGAAAGCCACCTCCGACGATGAAGCTCGAGTTCACTCTCGTACCCTACGACCTTCGGGGGGAGGGGGATGGTCAGGGAGAAGGGGGGTTACGGAGAGAATGAGGTGCGGGGAGGGACACAGGGTAATAGAGGAGAGATTCGTGACGGGGAAAGATTATGGGGAACTCGGAAGGGAGAGAAAAAGAGAGAGAGCGGTTATAGGCCACTGAAATGTATATATGCATGTTCACTTACTGAGATTTATCGCTAACATATAAATAACGGTAAATGAGAGAGAGAGAGAGTTAAAGGAAGCTGAAAACTCGACTTTATGTTCAGCAATGCGAGAGAGAAATGGAAGCTAAACACTCGACTTCATGTTCAGCAAAACGAGAGAGAGAGAGAGAGAGACCCAGTGACGCGGAAAAATCTGGTACGGCTCCTCTCGTCTCACCGGGCTTCACTGTGACCGAGAGCCCCCTCCCAGCAGAATAGAATGCTTAAGCCGTCTTGCAAGTTTTTACGAAGCCAGGCCTCTTCCCGCAGTGCCTCACGCGAGCCTCTATCACAAAAGAGACGCCGGGATCTGGCAAACAATCGGCCGCCTTTAATCTATTAATAGCATCATTTATTCTCGCAACTCATGACTGACGTTGCAAGGGAGTAAGAGGAATGATCGAAAAATTAAGTTTTGAATTATTCAAGGAATAATTCCTATATTAATAGTAACTTTTATTCTCGCAACTCATGACTGACCTTGCAGAGGAGAGAGAGGAATGATCGAAAACTTGTGTTTCGAATTCTTTTAAGGAATTTCTTGTGATGTCGGAAGTTAAGAGTTTACATACTTTACGGATATTTTATTTACAGGGAACTGGTTGGTACTTCGATCAGCTGATTTCACATACTGGTCAAATTGCTGTGCGAAATAAAACCACTTGAAAACTGAGCAGAATGAACTACCTTCAATACAGACGATGAATGATTTGGTGTTATGAGTTATCCCTGACATGGCTTACAAGTGAAATGGGTCCGATTTTTCAGACCAATAGGTGAGGATAACCTGATCGAGGCCCTCCTGTTTGGATGGTGTATACTTTAGACCGAGCAATGAACCCGTCTTCAGCACTCGTTTTTTCTCTCTCTTCTTCTCCCTATCTACCCTAGCTGCAACCCACAACAGTCGACTAACAACTTCGGTACCTGATTAACTGCTTCAACAAAGGCAAAGCGGATTTGAATTCCTTAACCTTCTTCCTTTTCCTCTTCCTTCTTTCCTTTCTCACCCCAGTTCCTTTCCTTCTTCCTACCTTATTTCAATCTTCCTTTCTTCTTTTCCGCTTCCTTCTCCTCCTCCCTCTTAGTTCCTCCTCTTCTCACTCAACCTCCTCTTCCTGTTACAGTTTTCTCTCTCTCTCTCTCTCTCTCTCTCTCTCTCTCTCTCTCTCTCTCTCTCTCTCTCTCCTTCCTCTTCATCTTCCTAACTACTACAGCATCTTCCTCTTCCTCCTCATCTTCCTAGCTACTATTGCTTCTTGCTCTTCCTCCTCATCTTCCTCACTACTACTACAGTTTTCTCTTCCTAGCTACTACTGCATCTTTCTCTTCCTTCTCATCTTCCTCACTACTACCGCATCTTCCCCTCCTCCCTGCAGGAGAGCAAGCATCAGCAGAAGCATAAGCAACATCACTTACCCTAAGATGACGAGCTCGCCGTACTTGAGGTGATGCTTGGCGTGATGGTGCCTGGGTGTCGGGGGGCCTCCGGCATCTCCGCCTCCTCCTCCACCTCCTCCTCCTCCTCCTTCGCCCGCTCCCTCCCCGCCCTCCTCACTGGAAAAAGAAAGGGAAAAAAGGTTAATAACAGTAATAATAATAATAAATGAAAAAGCGACAAGGGGATTAATACAGGCTGAGACTATAATAAGGGACATTTGGAGTGTGACAGATAATTAAAGATATAATTAACAGATACATTACGACAATTCTAGGGCGATGAAAGGAAGAAGAGAGAGAGAGAGAGAAATTACGGAAATTAAAACGAGAAAAATCATGGAAATTTGGAAATTAAGTAAAGGTTAGATGAAAGAACAAATCTTAAAAAATATAAAAAAGGTGATAAAAATAAACTTAAATATAAAAATATAAATCGATCGAAGGCAAGAAAAATTTAACGAAAAAAGAGAAATAAACTGAAGAGACGATAAAGATTAAGAGAAAAAATAAAAATGAAAACAACAGCAAAAAGTCTAGTTTTTAACATTTACAATTGTAATTTTATGAATTACTATACATTTTATTTTACGTCGAACCTACAATTTATTGTTATAATATAACTTACTTTATTAATACTAATAAACATGCACGGCATACCCATGAAACCATCCCCACATTTATACTACCTCTACTTTATTATTAACTATCGTGGAATCCATTTTTTAAAATATAAACACGAAGGTACGAGTCAGGCAAGAACGTAACACTTTCTTAACCTGAAATCACTGAAGCAACATTATTATTATTATTATTATTATTATTATTATTATTATTATTATTATTATTATTAGTAGTAAGTAGTAGTAGTAGTAGTAGTAGTAGTAGTAGTAGAGTCACAAAAGGTTCAAATATCGTCAGTATCATCATCATAATACTATGGAGAAATACATTACGCAAACACCACAAAATTCCCATTATTTTTCTAAGCCAACTTCCACGGAATAAATTAACCATATGTGGCAAAACTACTAATAAGGGATGTACTACAAAATACAACACAAATGAACTACCCAACCCAACACACTTGTAAGTAAAAATAAACACACCAACACACACAGGTCAAGAAGATACACTGGCCGTCGTGTCTACAACAAAGACCGTGACGCCATATGCACTTTTGCGGCGTAATATCCTGACCTTTTTTGACGTAGCACCTCTGACGAAACGGCTTTTGAAAGGTACGGCGCGTCAGCTAGGTGCATGAGCACGCACGGGTATAACGAAATAAATATAAATTCTGTCTGCGTCATTGATTTGGATTACATTATTCCCAAGAATAATTACTTACGAGTCTGCCTGCCTCTCTCTCTCTCTCTCTCTCTCTCTCTCTCTCTCTCTCTCTCTCTCTCTCTCTCTTTCAAGTCCCGCGGAATGTAAATAATATTTAAATCTTAAAGAGACAACACGAAAGAAGACATTATTCTAAAAATGATCTTAATACTTTGTAAACAGTCCACAAAAATTCACCGTACAAGTAAATGGAGGGAATCGTTTGACAAAATATGAGTAAACGGTTAAAGCAACAAGAGAAAACGTCCATTTGTGTATCAATAAAAATACGAGGAACGTCGGAGGCCATGGTCAAGGTCACGGGATCAGAACCTATTAAATTAAATGTCACCGAACACACGAAAAAAGGCCAGCAATTGTGTCCAAAATACCAGAAAAACAAAACGTTCATAAGTAAACGACAAAAACGTCCATGAAAATGTTCTGGGAAAACTTATAAAAAATGGAAGAGAAAAAATGAAAGATTGAGAACACCGACACAGGATTGAATTCAACGGAAACTAAATTTATAGGAAGACATGAAATCGCTGTGATTGTAAAAAATGTTTAGTTTTATTTGAGTGCCTTTTCGTAGCTCAATTTCAGACCAAAACACTAATGCGGGGAGAGGTAAGTACAATCCTAAATGTATCCCCAAACCCACACCCGTTTTTTCAGGAGGGCGGGCAATAGTATAAAGTAATTGAAAATAAATCCGAGAAGTTACGAAAATCCACTTGGAAAAAAATCAAACCTGACCCGCCGCTATATTTTTCCTACAATGCGCCAATACTATTTTTCCTACAATGCCCCGATACCATACCTTTCAGAGAGAGAGAGAGAGAGAGAGAGAGAGCGGTGGTTACGTAAAGGTAAATCCGTGTAAATCTGAAAGCTTGACCTGGTTTTAGGCGGTGAGCCATCGAGTACCAGGTGACAAAAAGGAAAGAGAGCGGTCGAGAGCTCTCGGCCTTGACATGTCAACAGTGTGAGATACGGCTTCATTCTGAAAGGATAAGTTCAGGTTCTTCTCGAAAGCCGCCCCCCCCCCCACCCCGCCTTTTTTTCATTCCAAATAATCTTTCGTGTTCTAAAGCTCCGGTTGAAAGGAGAAATAATGTTCCTGGCAAACACTTGCTTCTGAAAACAGAATAAATGTTCTTATCTAAATCTGAACACTCAAAAATGGCAAAATAATCGGCCTTCACTAAAACAAATTCAAATGTTAAAGTTTACAGGTCATTAATGAACTTGAAAGGCAAGGGTCAGGTCACTGCACTTTCACAGAGTCCTACAGACAACATTCACATAGACAGTCAATACCAAAACATCTTCTATACCTATGTAGGACCTGGAGAAGACAGGCAGACGGCTGATGATGACTCAACAGATAAAGCAATGGGCCCTCAGAATCCCCATTCTTAGCTATCAGAGATGGTAAGGCTGTAAGTCATTCTCTCTTTTTTTTTTTCTCGGCAGGGTTGGGGGAACTGAACATTACGGAGGTCGGGGAAAGGGGAAGATTAATATAAGGTTATAGGGTGACTTTGGATCCTTAGAGAGACGCAGCTTTCTTTTATATACAAAGCCCGTCTCTCTCTCTCTCTCTCTCTCTCTCTCTCTCTCTCTCTCTCTCTCTCTCTCTCTCTCTCTCCTCCATACGGCAAAGCTATAGGAGGATTTAGAATAACATGAACTTCCGCTTAGTAATAAGTTTTATCTTGCAATCAAACAAATGTAAGTTTCTACGAAGTTCATTCGTAGATAGCCCGTCAACTAAGCTATAAAGAAACGTTTCTTAATTGCATAACATCTTCAAATATTTCACATTTTAGATTTTCCTAATTATCAACCTTTACCTAGTGTACATTTACACATTTCTGTTAGCTGATTTACGCCATTTGTTATTATTATCCCTAGGAAGCTTCCTTAGAAAGTCAGTGATCTTTCTGGCTCTTTCAACAAGACTGAGTACACCGTTTAAATAAAACATACCAGGAACCTTCACTTTTAGTTAAATTATTATCAAAGCACAGACGGTTCTCTACCTGTGGAAATTTCGATCCTTCAGTCATTTACCTACTTGGAAACATATTTCTGAAGACTCATTTTACCAGATCCAGCGCTAAGATACTGAGGAAAGATGAGCCGCCAATGCGTCCGCCCGAAATTGATAGGCAATTTTTATTTATATTTTTGTGTTCTTAAAAAAATTTAAGGTTAAGCTACATATATATATGTGTGTGTATACATGTGCGTGTTGATATATTTATACACATATACAAGTTTTTTCTTTTTATTCTCCTCGGTCACTGTTTCACCTCATCGTGTAATGTATTTAAAAAAAAAAACTTTCTAAATGAAGGCATGAGTGATACACCACAAGAATTATCAACAAATACTGCACATTCAGTTAAAATATCGCGGAAAAGGTAAATGGTGTAAATACTAGATACATGAGGGCAATTCACAGTTTTTAATCACTGCCTTTAATAGGTCGTACAGAGTCACGACACTGATATAACTACACACCTGATAAAGACAGTGATTAAATACACAGTGAACTGGTCTTAATTATCAAACACCTGAACAATTTTCCCTTTTCACTTATTTTTAATGCGTTTATTCATTTATGGGGTTATCACGAAAGCCTTCATTTAAAATTAAATATACGAGAGAGAGAGAGAGAGAGAGAGAGAGAGAGAGAGAGAGAGAGAGAGAGAGAGAGAGAGAGAGAGAGAGAGAGAGAGAGAGAGAGAGAGAAATCGTCTCGTGGCTCCTTCCGCTGCATTGCGTCTGAAGCCATCACGAGAAATAATTTGTTCCTCCAGTTTTATTGCTTATTTATTTAACCCTTCAATTTTATTTTTCAAAGCTACTTCGTCTCTATATATTTCCTTCGGCTTCGTCCATTTTACCACATCCTATATCCTGTGCCACTGACTTCTTTTATCTGACCTGTTTCCTAACTACTGTATCAAAAAACAGAATGCATTGTCTGTTTGTCATTAAAATGTTAACTATTACTTCTTTAACTCCCACGGCTCATGTTATTTAATTTTTACTAAATTAATATAACACAATTTGTCTAAATAGATTATTGTATCTAGAACTTTTACGTACTTCTAAACGTACACAAAATTTCAAAAAGACACTTGAGCAGATGAACAACTCTAAAAACGTAGTTTTAAATTTCCCAAATTTTTAAGAGCACACTACAAATATTGGAGTTTTAAATTTTCCAAATTCTGAAAAGCACATTAAAAATATAGGAGTTTTAAATTTTCCAAATTTTGAAACGTCCATTAGCCTACAAATGGCAGTATGATGGTTAATGCCCACAACTGATGAGTGAATATACATCTTTGTTCACTTCAATCGCTAATGAAGACCTGTTCACGACCGGCGGTTTATTCAATGCCCCCATACACTCTGGCATAAAAATCAATTGAAAGGTTCCCCCTGCAATATCTGTCAACAGTGCATCGTTCGGAGTTCCTTTCATGCGATCAGTTGGCCCTACAGGCCAAATAAATTGATTGACTTTCATGTTTTTATAGAGGAATTCTAAAGACACTCCAACATGGAACTGGTATGGATGATGCAAGGCTAGATATAAAAAAAGTGAAGCCACTGCTTTCATAAAAACAAATTAAAATTGAAAATATAAAATTCTTCTAATTAGCTTGTATCGAAAAAATGAGAGAGAGAGAGAGAGAGAGAGAGAGAGAGAGAGAGAGAGAGAGAGAGAGAGAGAGAGGGAGTATTGGAAAATTGGAGAGATAAATTAAGGAAATTAAAAACAAATTGGAGTATTGGAAAATTGGAGAGATAAATTAAGGAAATTAAAAGACAAATAAGAGAGAGAGAGAGAGAGATGCCACAGCAAAAGCCACCCAGAGCTTAAATGCAAGGACCAAAATAAAATGCAGAGAAACGAAAAAGTTCGATTACGCAAGAAAGCACCAGAAAACTGCAGATTCTGATTAATTCAGGACACAACAAAGACGGGCGTTCGAACGTCATAAATACCAAATTATACCCGTGGGCGGTACCAGCTTTCCACTGGCACCAAACATGGTGGAATAATGTCCTAGATATTCTAATAAATAATTCTATACAATAACCAAGAGGAATTTTAATCAATAGAGAATTCCACTTAAAAAATAAAGATTTAGCTTGACCGCCATGAATTTTCAATTATACGAGTGGGAGGTTTAATACTAAAAAACTAAAATAATTCATTACCTTAAGGAAAAATAATCGCATTTGAATTAATGTATGATTCTGTTCTCCACACA